>NW_008348865.1:933851-947033 GCF_000622305.1 Nannospalax galili
GTAAGCTCAAATAAACTCTTCCTTCTACAAATTGCTTTGGTCAGTGTTTCTATCACAGCAACAGAAAAGTGACTAATACAGCCACCTTGATTGGATTGAGAAGCACCCAGGAAATCTGCAGAGTGGAGCTCAACTAGGGTGTGTCTGAGAGGCAGTGTCCAGGGAAGAAGGAGTCCTGCGTTGGCAGTGAGTGGCACCATCCAGCAGGCTGGGGCGGGAAGAGTAAGAGAAGGTAAGGGTGAGACTAACAGCCTCCCTTCCCCTACGTGGTTGCTGCCAGGTAACTGGTTACAGCAACAAAAATAACAAAATGACTAGCACCACAGCGGGTCACATGAGAAACACCACCCCCACCCCAGCACCTCCTCCTGAAAGTCACACTGCTAGCAACAGCCTCACCTGTGGCAGGGACTGCCACCACAGCAGTCCAGCATCAGAACAGGGAGGAAGCCCTGTTCAAGTCCCCTGCCCATTTTCCAGACATTTCTCAGCACCTTCTGGAATCCTTTGAACAGTCTGGATGTGAGTTTCTGGCAGACTTAAACCCCTCCCGCTGATCCTCACCCCTTCACTCTCTCAGTGGTGTCTTTCAATAATTAGATGTTCTGAAGTTTCATCTTTATGTGTGAAATGGCTTTTCTTCTGCTCACAGGAACGGACCACTGCCACTGGGAGTCGAGAGGCCAGGTACGCCGGCCAGGCCTGTCCACACGCCTGAAATGAGCAGTCCAGTCCGGTATTGCAAAGCGGGCTTGTTTTTTGTTTTGTTTTGACTGACATATAATAATTGCATGTATTTTGAGATTTGGCATGAAAACTCAACTCAGGGATCGGGCACATCATGTGAACACTTGGGTGGGTAGAGCACCATCTCCCGCACTCACGGTTCCTCAGCGTTTGGAGCCTTCACGTCTCTCCTAGTTCTCCAGGAAGCTTGTGTTGGATTGCTATGAGCCCACAGTGCTGCGCGGCAGAGCACATCCTAATGGTCCTGGGACCCACGGTTACAACCTGACGGGTTCTAGAATCACCCGGACATCAGCCTCGGTGCATCCTGGGAGGGATCGTCTAGATTGGGTTCACTGAGGTGCTGAGACTTTCCCCAGCACTGGACAAATAGAAAGAGGAAGTGAGATGAGAGCCGGCCTTCATCTCTCTGCTTCCCTACCGTGGTGGCCAGCCTCCTACCCTCCGGCCCTCATGACTTCCAACCACGATGGGCTGTACCCTCAAGCTTAAGGGTACAAGGTCCTCAAGCTTACAAGGCAAGCATTTTACCCGCTGAGCCATCTTGCCACATGTTTCTAAGTGTTAATCTCTCTCCCCGAACTGGAACTGAATCCCCATGCCCAAGGACCTCAGGTGTGCTACAGGAGGTGGGGGGGGAAGAGGAGGAGGAAGGGAAGGAAGTGGAGGGGGAGGAGAAGGAAGAGAAGGAGGAGAAGGAGGAAGGGAAGGAAGAGGAGGGGGAGGAGGAGGAAGAGGAGAAAGAGGAGGGGGAGGAGGGGGGGAGGAGGACGAGGGAGATGGCAGCCCTGACTGGCCAGGGCTAGAGCACAGTTCTGTGCAATGAGCAAGGGGGAGGCAGCTAGGTGTTGCTGTCAGGGAACAGCCCAGAAGTGCAGTAGGTGACAGACACACCCCACCGCCCAGCTCAGTGGTGGCTCCTGCCACTCCGTGGACAAAGCCTGGGATGACTCCTTTAAAAGCCACACCTTCCTTTGCTGGGCCTGGAAGGACACAGCAAGAGGTCATGGGAAGCGTCTCCTGTGGTTGTCACAGAGTAGCCAGGCCTCCCAGAGACAGAGAAACAACATGGTGGCATTCTCCAATGGCCTTCCAAGACCCTCAGCAGGGAGCCAGGGCCCGCTGTCCTGCAGAGCCCCTCAGCTGGGCCTCCTCAACCTTCCTCTCTCCTCTACATTTGAAGGAAGCCACACCTTCCTTTAAAAGGACAATGCCCATCAGAGACCAGACTGGTCCTGGGCCTGGAAGGACACAGCAAGAGGTCATGGGAAGCGTCTCCTGTGGTTGTCACAGAGTAGCCAGGCCTCCCAGAGACAGAGAAACAACATGGTGGCATTCTCCAATGGCCTTCCAAGACCCTCAGCAGGGAGCCAGGGCCCGCTGTCCTGCAGAGCCCCTCAGCTGGGCCTCCTCAACCTTCCTCTCTCCTCTACATTTGACCCTCCAGACAAAAAAGAGAGAGTCCTCACCCACACTTGTTACGCCCACAGCTAGTGTGCCTGGCTGACCTTCTGGACTCCAAGCAGCCTCCTGAGCTGGGGGACGCCCTCCACCTGCCCTCTCCTCCACAGCCCTTGCTTCTCCTGATCCTCCTTGCCCTTCAGGGTAGGATGAGGGACTTTTGGTTAGGTTCCAGCACATCAAAGGAATTAACTGGCCCTGTCTGGAGAGGTTCCCTCTCCATGGTCTTCACTCTAGATTACTGCAATCATTGTTTTTGTTGAGTGATAAAATTGTGTTATTAAGGAGTGTTTTTTGTTTGTGTTCCTGGTATTCATTACAGTTTCTCCAGATGACAAACAGGCCAGTGACTCTAGTCTCAACACCCTATCGCTTTGCACATGCTGTTCCCTCTGCTTCCAACATCCCCTGTCCCTGGGCTCAGGCAGGAATTCTGTTCACCTTCAGGATTTGGCCTGGGCACCACTTTCTCTGTGGATCTCTCTCTCTCTCTCTCTCTCTCTCTCTCTCTCTCTCTCTCTCCCTCTTCCATGTACTTTCCATCAGAGCCTGTTGTGTTGGGGGCTTGCATTCTTTGGTCCTGTAACAGCAATCATTGGGAAATGGCAGCCTCTACATTCACCAGCCTCCACATGCATCTGCCTCTGTAACCATTGGCCTCCATATCAGGGAGCACAGCCTAGACTGTGATGTGTTAGGGCTGTGTGAACACCCTGGACCATATGTGTCCACTCCCCACCCTAGCAAATACCCCAGGGTGGAGCAGCTATTAGCCTCCACCACCTGAGTGCTGCCCCATTGCCCCTAGCCAAGTCAGACAGCCTCTGCCTGCTGCCTGCCGAGAGCCCAGAAGCCATTAAGCCTCCAGGCCCCACTGCATCCTGGGGAGCCCGACAACCAGTCACAGATGGAAGCTCACAAGAGCCTCCTGCCGCACTGAGTGCTGGTCAGCCTGTCAGGATGTCCAGGGGGTACCCTGGAGGAAGGGGTGCCCCAGGAGGCACAACCAGTGAAGGATAGACATGGCCACCAAAGACCAGGAGATGAGGCCCACGTGCTATGTGACCTTGGACAAGTTATTCAACCTCTTTGAATCTCATCATTGATGGGAAACAAGCACTTTTTCCTCCAAAGTGTCAGGGGCATTAATGAGCTCACACAGGAAGAACCAGGACAATAGCTGGGGTCCGGCCACACTTGGGAGGTGGATACTGTCACATTTTGTAAGGACTATTTTGTCTATTACTTTTTGTAAGTGACTATTACTATTGCACACCAGTGTTCTATTTGTGGTTTTATTTTATAAGTATTTATACATTTCCTGTAGGGTTGGCATTAAGACACAGGAGGAAAATATACCTAAGTGTCTACAGCATGAGCTCAGAGGAGTTGCCCAAGAATTCTCCCTCCCAACACCAAGGGTAGAGTGCCACCAGCCAGAACTGATCTCTACTTGCCATAGGTGCTAGGCAGAGAACCTTCAAGTGTCCCTAATATTGATCAGATGTGTAGATGGAAAGAAAGAAGATGGATGGATGAATGGATAGGTGGGTGGGTGGATAGATGGATGGATGGATGGTGGATGATGGAAGGTTGGAAGAATGGATGGATGAGTAGATGGAAGGAAGGATGCATGAGTGGATGGTTGAAAGGATGCATGAGTAGATGATTGGAAGGATGGATGGATGGATGGATGGATGGATGGATGGTTGGAAGGATGGGTGGATAGACAGTCAGAGACAATAACAAAATATGTGGCTGGGCCTAATTCCCGCCAGAGTCCCCAGTGGGTGAGCTTTTTCCTTCCCCTCGGATGGATGGATGGATGGATGGATGGATGGTTGGAAGGATGGGTGGATGGATGGATAGAAGGATGGAAAAATGGATGGGTGGGTGGGTGGATGGATAGATGGTTGGAAGGATGGATGGGTGGATGGATGGATAGAAGGATGGAAGGATGGATGGATGGATGGATGGATGGGTGGGTGGATGGATGGGTGGATGGCTTGATGGATGGATGGATAGGAGGATGAGTGGATGAATGGATAAATCTGAGGAGACATGACCCCCAAAGTGCTACCCTGGACCTGTGCCCCAGCCTTATGAACTTCCAGACAAGGACTTCTGGCTGAGAAGGGCTGGGTACCATAGCTGCAAAGAGAGACCGTTTGGTACAATTTGGTGAAACCAGATGAATAGGTCTTCCAAATCCATTCCAATGATCTTTGCAGCTGATTCTACCACCACTTCCTAGCATGCTTTGGGCCTCCCTCTGGAATTTCCCACCAGCCTGTTATCTGAATAAAAAATCCTCTTTCTGGGAAGAACCCTAGAAGCTTAGAGCAAAATAAAGACCCTGGAAGACTGCAGGACACTGGTACCGGTTCAACAACAGTGGCCTCCACACAAGAGGTCTTGTCCCTCCAGGCAGCAGGAATGGTAGCATCCATGTGACCGTGTCCAGGCTCACAGCATGCCAAGGAGCAAAGTGCATCCACCAACAACGCACCCCACTCCACACAGGATGCTCAGAGAAGGATCAGCTTCATGACAGTCATTCTCCAGGTCACCCAAAGCCCTTCTGAAGCCAGGCAAACAGCTTCCTCCTGGACCCATCTCCACTCACCTGCCCTGGCACTGGGTTTTGCTAGTGCCCAACCTGGGCTCCATCTCTCAAAGTAACAGGACGGCCAGAGCAGAGGGTTATTGTCCCTTCACAGAGGACACCAGGGCAGAGAGGTACTCCAAGGAAACTCCTACCCTAATGGAGTCATGGAGACCCAGGGCTGTGGTTTGTCCAAATGAGGTCACAGACATGATGGGTTCCCCCTCTTCTAGGGTACCACCTCCCCTCTCTGGGTTCCCCCTCCTCTCTCTCTGGGTTCCTCCTCTTCTCTCTAGGTTCCCCCTCCTCTCTCTTCTGGGGTCCTTCCTCCTCTCTCTGGGGTCCTCCCTCTCTCTGGGGTGACACCTCATCTCCACTTGAGGTGCCTTTCCTCTGAGGTCTTCGGCAGTGTAAAGCAGGTGAGATATCTTAGGTAGATCTTTCTGGTCTTACTGGGTGGGAATTTTCCAGGCCCAAGTACCTCTGAAGTCCCCCAGTGTCAGTCGTCATCAGCTGGAACTGGCGCCTGGCAAATAAATTGAGAATGTCACGTCTCCCAAACCGCATTATTACCGTTTATAATTTTGATTCTTCATTTGCATACGAAAATTAGTCCTGTGACATGCGTGAATTTTATTTTATTCTTGAACTAATTATAAACAAGAATGCCACATTATTTACATAACTAATTACTCCTCCTTCTGTTCCGTTTTAAAATCAGGGGCCCGTTCTCCATCGCTTAACCACACAGATGAAAAATCCAACACCATTTCTAAAGTTTAGGAACTTGTTCTGTTTGCATCAAGTACAAACCCCTTTGAATGAGAGATAATATGCTTTCCATTTTAATAGACCTAAATTAGGTTGATCTTAATTTATAGTTAATTTGAATGAATAATTCCTGTCTACCTGAGTCTGTTTTTTAGCAGCTCATTGGAAATGTTTATTAACCCATAAATCTGCTGCTTTCTTCAGGAGGGAGCCTTAAGACCCCTCCAAAGTCAAAGGCATATGGTGTGACAGAAAAAAAATCTATAAAACAGAAATTCCAGATAAGATGACCCTGCTCTATCAGGCATATGCTGGGTGCCCTCTGGCAAATGACTGCCTTCTCTGAGTCAGGCTTCTTTCTGGTTAAAGAGATGAGGTCAAGGCTGAGGCTGCAGCTCTGTTGCTATAGGGCTTGTTTAGCATGCATGAAGCCCTGGGTCCAATCCCCAGCACCCCATAAAACTAGACATGGTGGGGATTCAGCACTCAGGACAATCAGGAGTTCAAGGTCAGCCTTGGCTTCGTAGAGAGGTGGAGGCCAGTCTGGGCTACCTAAGACCCTGCCTCAAACAACCACAACAAAAAGATGAGTTGAGTTAGAGGGTCCCTGAGCTTCGTACCTTCTAATATTCCAAGTGGGGGAGTTCATCCTCTTTCTGCTGCAACCTCAGTTTTCTTTCTCAAAACTTGGATTCGTATTTTTGCCGAGATCTGAACTCACTGTGTCCACAGGAACCTGACTATCTCTTGGCCATGATCAAAGAAGTCAGAAAAGACAGTGCTGATAGGGACTGCTCAGTGATAGCTGGGCAGGAGCCAGGCTCAGCGGTGGCTCCTACTGCCTGCCTGTCAAACCAGGAACACAAACCACACAGCTGTGTCTACAGGACATGTCAGAGCCCAGAGGTCTGGGCTTTCATTCCTGTTGTGCCTGTGCCTCTAAGCATGACCTCTATGACCTCCCAGGAGCATGCTCTGAGCACTAAACAATGCACAAACAGCCCTGGGGGGAACCAGGCTCTGAGGCAAGTCCTGCCCCTTCCTGTTCACAGATTGGCCCTGAGGATGAGGAGGAGGGTTAGGCAACTACCATGCGCCAAATGCTTACCGGGTACAACTTCTCCACCCATCAGCCCAGGGACATTTGCGAGACACATGCCCTGACTCCTGATGAGGTCAGAGGTCAAACACTTCATCTGAGAGCCATGGGTGTGCCTCCCTTCACAGTGGTAATCACAGCAAAATTCTGTACCCTTCTAATGTTATCTAACTCTACCATCAGCGCCACCGCCCTACATCCCACAGAGACAGGAAGGGTGCCATCCTCATCTCTCTAAGTCCAGTATCCCAACAGTCCACAATTAACATTTGAGGACATGAGAATGAATCACTTGTCCTAGGTGGCACTACTTAAACTTCCCAAAGGGACCCTGCAACTTCACACCCATTATACAAAGGAGGAAACTGGGAGCTTGTCTGTAGTTCCCACCATTAGGGAGGAAGGGCAACAAGCCCTTGTCTGTTCATCCAATCAAACTGTATTCACACATGTGGGGAAAAGATTCCATATAAAATAGACGGGTGACGTGACCCACTCCTGTCATCCCAGCACTTGGGAGGCAGAGGCAGGCAGAGCTCTGTGACTCTGAGACCAGCCTGGTCTAAATATCCGGACCCTGTATCAAAACAAAACAAAACAAGCAACAGTGAATCCATTATGGAACAAATATTGTTGTCAATGTTGAACTCCTGATAGGCAAACAAAAACACAAACCTCCGCCCTCGTTGAGCTGAGATTCAGCTCCCCCCAACTTCACTGATCCATCCATCCATCCTTCCATCCATCTGTTCCCTATGTATTGTCTGTGTACCCAGTACTTTGGGAGAGCACAGTCAATGCTCCACCCTCGAGACTCTCAGCACTGCTGGCTGACTGCTCATCCCACCAGGGAACCTGGACTGCTACTGTCACTACTGCACACAAACTTCAAGTAGAGTACAAACTCAAACTTAGGACTAAACAGGTTGGAAAGGGGCAGAGGTGGGAGTTATATCCTCACTCTCTTGGCATGGGAAGGACTTCCGTTTGCACAGTTAGTCCTTTGCTACACTGATGTATTAATTTGCTCACCTGTAATTAAGTGAGAGGACTCCAAGGGGAACCCACATAGGCATCTTTCCTGTTAATTGTCCTGTGAGGTGGAATCTGACGGCTCGTCACCATCTTCCCGCTGATCACACAGGGGCAATACGATGGGTAATTGGGTGTCTTGGGTACAAACCGGCACCACGGAGCTCGCAGGCCACAAAGTTGTCGACTCACTGTGGTCTGTGGCTTTGTGAATGGCTCTCCCTTTGTTTCTCCCTGGCTCATTATTTATGGCTCAAATGGTTGGGGTTGGAAGAGACCTTAACCGGAACCGGCAGCAATTCTGATTTAGCACAAATGCCTGCCTTCCTAGGGCCTTATCCGAAGGCCGGGGCCACTGCAGGGTGGAGTCTGTGGGTCTGGACCTCACCCCCACAAGGGACAGACCAAAAGCAGGGTGCAAGGCCCAGTGCAGCAGCCAGGGAGGGCGTGGCCACTACCCGGCTGCGGAGAGGGCGGGGCCTGTGTCTTTGTCCGTGGTGCTGAAAGTAGAGGCTCCCAGAGGAAGAGAGCCTGGCTGTGGCAGACATGCTGTTTTGACATGATTTTCACGTAATTGCAGTTAGCAAGAAAGAAAATTGTTTTCCTCTGCCACATGAGAGATCTCCAGCTTCTGTCTCACCCCCTCCAATGACCCACACAATATTCTGTGGTTTTGTTATATTCAGAGACCTGTGTTAAGTGGAGTTCTTGTCCAAGACTTAGGTGGAAGACTGTCCTAGTTTGCTCTGACCAAAATCAAGTTGGAGAGGAAAGGATTTATTTGGCTTA
Organism: Nannospalax galili; assembly: GCF_000622305.1. Classification (NCBI taxonomy): domain Eukaryota; kingdom Metazoa; phylum Chordata; class Mammalia; order Rodentia; family Spalacidae; genus Nannospalax; species Nannospalax galili. Next base: position 942,356 of record NW_008348865.1, read on the forward strand.
CATACTCGAATCTCAGTTCATCACTGAAGGAAGCCAGGGCAGGAACCTGGAGGCAGGAGCTGAAGCCGAGACCATGGAGGAGTGCTGCTTACTGGCTTGTCCCCTTGACTTTCACTCCGCCAGTTTTCTGTCTTTCAATTTATTATTTCCGTTTTATGTGTGTGAATGTATTTCCTGCATAGGTAGGTGCACCCATGTCATGCAATGCCCACAGAAGTCAGAGAGGGCATCAGATTCCCCTGGAACTGAAGTTATGGGCAGTTGTTAGCCACCATATGGGTGCTGGGAACCAAACCCCGGTCCTCCTCAAGAGCAGACAGAGCTCTTAACCATCTCTCCACCCCCTCAACTGTTTTTTTATATAACCTAGGACCACCTACCCAGGGGTGGCACCACCCACAGTGCACTGGGCCCTCCCACATCACTCAACAACCAAGAAAATGTCCCCACAGACATGGCCACAGGCCAAAATAATAGAGAAAATTTCCCAACTGAGCTTCTCCCTTTCCAGGTATGTCAGGTTGACAACTGAAGCTGTATCCATGCAAACGGCATGCCAGGAGTTCAGCTTTGTTGACTCTGAGAAGCCATATTATGCTCCCCACCCATCATGCTGGATGAAAACCACTACCGCCATCTCCAGCTAGGGAATGTAAGAGAGCTGAGTTCAAGTCCTGGTCCCATGCTCTCACACTGTGTGCTCTGGAGAAGTGTCCCTCCCTCTCTGGCTCTTGGGTCCTGCTACCCCAAAGTCAGGGTCAGGAGACACAAGGGGTGCCTCAGACTTTTTTCTTTCCAAGGGGTGAAACGCTGGCTATATGCCTCAGTTGGGGTATGGTGTCACTATCAGCTGCTCAGGTTCAAGCAGTTAAAGACTCAGGGGTAAGCACTCTGCAGGTTAGGAAGCACATCTTTGTCTCCCACCCCTTGGAAAGAAGTGCTCACAACAAACCAAGAGGAAGACTATCCCCAACTTAGAGGAAATGGCTCAAAATCACCCAGGGGCAGGGATATAGCTCTGTAGGTAGAGTGCTTGCCTAGCATGACAAAGCCCTGGATTCCAGCCCATTATCACATAAATGGGGCATGAAGGTGCTTGCCTATAATCCCTAGGAAGGTAGAGGAGGAGGATCAGGAATTTCAAAGTCATCCTTGGCTAGATACTGAGCCTGAGCTACTGGAGACCCTGTCTCAAAAAACCAAAACCAAACAAAACAAAAAAGTAGTCACTCAGTGGAGTTGAAACCCAGGCCATCTCAATCCAAATTACCTATACTATACATGCCAGACCCCCTCAGTGGTGATAGTCTCTTCTTAATCACAGATGATTTTTTCAGACCCAGCTGACTAGCATCAATTGTCCCAATAAAACAAAAGTTTTACATCAGTCTCTTGTGAACAGCTGATTCTACAGCCCCAGTTGACCTGAAACCAGACTCTCGATTCAAACTATCACAGAAACAGCCTGAGAGTCTTTGCTTCCCTTGTGCATTAGGCACGTTTTTGTTGCTGTAATAAAACACCATGACCAAGGGAACCTATAGAAGCAAGTTTATCTGGGCTTAAATTCCAGGGGGATAGGAGTTCATCATGGCAGCAGAGGTGGCTGGAGCAGAAACCCGAGGGATCACAACTTCAAGCAGGCATAGGGAACAGAGGGCGACTGGAAATCTGGCAAGGTTTAAGAACTCTCCAAGCATGACCTCCAGCATGACCACACCTCCTAAAACCTCCCAAAGCAGCACCACCAACTGGGGACAAAATGCCCAAATACTTGGAGCCTGTGAGAGACATTCTCATTCCAACTACCACATTCCACTCCCTGCCCCCCCCCCGCCCGGGCTCGTGACCATATAAAATACAAAATGAATTTAGTCCATCTTCAAAAATTTCCATAGTCTTTTTCAGTCTCAATGCTATACAAAACTCCAGAGTCCAAAACCTCTTTTGAGACTCAAAGCAATCTCTCAACCTTAAGTCCCTGTAAAATCAGAAGACAAATTACATACTTCCAATATATAATGGAACCAAATACACATTCCCTTTCCAAAAGGGAGGAATGGGGGCATAGTGAAGAAATACTGGACCGAAACTCAGCAGGGCAAACGTCAAATCCTGCAGTTCCAGGTCAAACAACTGTGACTTTATTTCCAAAGGGCTCAGATGGCTCAGCCCCTCTAGCTTTGCTGCATGCAGTATACATCCGTTCCCTGTATGCAGCTTTCCATGCCAGATGTCTCATGACTGTAGTATCTCTAGTGTCTTGGGGTCTCCACTGACAGGCTTCACCATCACAGCTTCATGCAATGGCCTATCAGAGCCTTCTTTATGCAGAGATGCCCCACTGCACACTTCCTGGCCTCGGTGGCTCTCTGAAACCACAAACGAACCAATGATTCCTTCATTCTTGCATCTTTCATGCCTCCAAAGCCAGCGCCACATGAATAGCACTGCCAAGTCTGGCTGCCAGTTTAGGACGGACCTTGGCCCTTTGCCCTTTCACACACCTTTCCAGCAGCTTTTGTGGGTTGCGGTTTTCTAGGAGAAAACTCCTGCGGCTTTTTCCTTTCACGGGGAAGCTTAACTGCGTTGGGTCTTTCCCTGAATGTACTCTCTCCATCGCTTAAGCACAGATCTGTAGGCCTCTCCTTAATGGCTCTAATCTCCTTGCCAAAATATCCCAATTATTACTTAAGTCCTTTGTTTTCCTCTGGAACCACTTTGCTCTCAGCACTACTTTCTTCCAGGCTCCTATTAGAATGGAAAGTTAAGCTCTGCTTACAGTATTCAACTGCTTTTCTAGTCCAAACTTCCGAAGTCTTCCACATTCCTCCGAAAATGCACATTGTGTGTTTCTTCACAGTAATACCCCACTCTCCTGGTACCAACTTCTTTTCTAGTTACTTTCTATTGCTGTGGTAAAAACACTGACCAAAACCAAGTTGACAAGGAAAGGGTTTGTTTGGCTTACAGCTCACGGTCCATCATCAAGGGAAGCCAAGGCAGGGGACAAGATGGGACAAACCCTGACCAGGGTAGCATCTCTGGGTGATAACATACATAGGGCTCATCTCTGAGAGAGATGGTGGTCGGTTCCTAAGGTCATCACCAAGAAGCGCCAGGCAGACAGGTGCTCACTGGGTTGGAACTGGGAGGGAGGGGAGACTGAGAACAGGAGATCGAGAAAAGAAAAGGAGCTGGAATTCTCTACATATGGAACTTTCCACTTAATGTCATTGGCCCTCAGTGGACTGCAGGAAGTCATGGATCATGAAACTATGGATAAAGAAGGGTGACTGTACTGTCATTTGAGTATTAGTGAAAAACTGTGTGATTTTGTGTCACATATCTTCATATGACTAAGTTTCCCTAAATGTGGAATGAAGGGATTAATGAGAGTGTCTTCACAGCACTGTCAGGAATCCAACATAGTATGAGTAGAGTATGAGGACTTGGAGTGGAATACAGCAAGTGCTCGATAAATGCATGGCATTTTATTGGTGGGGGTGGTTTAATAAGAGTGATTGACAGCATCCCAGATGGAGAAGCAGGCTCCGGAAGTCAAGTTGCTCCCCTGAACACTGGAACTGGAATTTGAACGTGAGCATTCCCCTGTTCAAGGCTCAGCCTGTTTAAGGACTCGGGTGGCATCCCAAGTTCAGCCAGCCACCACTCTGCAGGCAGAAAGGCAGGCAGCCTGCGCATCATCCTGGCAGGCCTGAGTGCCAGATCGGGCACGCTACCCAAGTTTGCATCTTCTGCTCTCTGCAAGCGCACTTTCCGCCGTGTGAATGAAACCCACTAAATGGTATGGCGGCTGCTCTAATTATAGGCTCCTCAGCCTAAGCCAAGAGGAAGTTGGTTAATGTACACTTGAGTAGATTTCAAATCAGATTCTGTGAGTTCCCAGCAGGAGGGAAGGAGGCCAAGTTCTCCTCAGAGCACGTGACAAGTACTGGCATCCTGAGACTTTCACTCCTGGCTGCTGGAGCAGGTGCTATGCTTTCCCAGGCTGCCTCTCCTCTGGCCCTGGCCTTTTCCAGGAGCCAAGGGTGTGGAGGGAGGAAAGGGAGCAGCCATTGGAAGTGAGCAAGGTGCAGACTTTGGGAGCTGGGAGCTGGTCCCAGCCTGGCCAAGGTGGCAGCGTGAGGACAGTGCCACAAAGCTGTTTCCTGTCACCCAGTGTTTATTCTCAGCCTGCTCTGTGCTCTGCTCTGTGCTCTTCTAAGCAACCAGGGGAGGCTTCCCAGGACAGAGGGGCCAGCTCCTGGGCTGGGTGATGAAGGATCTTGTAGGGGAGGTACACCACACTGAGGCTTCAAGAGCGGTTCTAAGGGGCCTGGGAAGGGAGAAGGCAGTCTGCTTTAAGGAACCATGTGAAAGCCCCACACCGAGAAAGTAAAGGATTCCAGAATGTTTTAACATGGCCAAGGGCTGGGCCAAACCTCAGTGACACCATGTATGCCCAGTCCAAGAAAGAAAGAAGGGGGCAGGGAAGGAGGGGAGGGAGGGAAGAGGGAGGGAGAGGAGGGAGGGAAGGGGGAGGGAGGCAGGGAGGGAAGAGAGAGGGAGGCAGGGAGGGAAGAGAGAGGGAGGCAGGGAGGGAAGGAAGGAAGGAAGGAAGGAAGGAAGGAAGGAAGGAAGGAAGGAAGGCAGGAAGGAAGGCAGGATAGAAGGA
>NW_008348865.1:947540-994231 GCF_000622305.1 Nannospalax galili
AGGGGGGAGGGAGGAGGGAAGACTGAAAGTCGGTGGTAGGAATGGAACCACAATGAGAAAAATAAAGATGTGCGTGTTGCTTCACCTGCACACATGTGGAGGCCGGAGGACAACTTCCTGGAGTCAGTTCTTCCCACCTTTCCCTCCTTTACTCAGCTTCTGGGGATCAAACTCACATTTGAGATAAACTCTTCTATAGACTGAGTCATCTCCCTTGTCCCAGACATGTGCTTTTAAATGTTGTGAAATCGGTAGGTCATTCAAAGAACATTGTTGACAAATATTTTGCAGAGTTAGGGGTTATTCAGGGAGAGCTGTTGGGTGAACTACAAATGACATGGTCTTACGAGCTACACTGCTATAAAAAGAAAGAAAAGAAGAAAGTGCTGTGTGAGTGGCCGTGGTCTACATAGCCTGGGAAGGGCACTGCGGTGGGCGGGCCTCTGCTGTCACTGAGAGGTGTGGACACAAACTGGGCTTCTTTCTGTTGGTTTGTGTGTGTGTGTGCGCGCATATGTGCTCATGTAGATATATGTGCATATGTGCATGTTCCTGGCATGAGTACACATCTGTGTGCATGCATGTGGAGGCCAGAAGTTGATGGTAGGTGTCTCCATCTTGTTTGTTTGTTTGGAGACAAGTCCTCTCTCTGATCCTGAAGCTCATCTTGTGGGCTAGCTCATCGCTGAGCTTCAGAGATCCACCTGTGTCAACCCCAGAGGCAGGCTTCACTGCGTGTCGCCATACCCTGACTTTCATATGGGTGCTGGGAGTGTGTTCCTGCCCTCGTGCTTGGATAACGGGCGCTTCGCTGACTGAGCCATCTCCTCAGCCTGTGTGTCCTTCTTAAATATAGAGGTTGCCCCTGTGACCCACTCAGTGCTGGGAATCTCTCAGTAGCCTCTTGGCCATCTACCCCCAGGGTTCTTTCTCCTGTCTTCTCTGAGATGGTTGGGCTCTGGAATGTCCCACAGGTGCAGGCTCAGAGCCCCTTGTTCCCAGCCGATGGAACTATTTAGAAGGCGGTGGAAACTTTAGGCCAACTTGTCGGCAGGTTAGGCCTTTGAAGCTCACACCCAACCCCGGTTTCTGCTTCCTTCTCTGCTTCTAGGTCTACTGTGATACAAACTGTGATGTGAACAGTTTCTGCCACATACTCCCACAGCCATGATCTCAGCCGCTATGTCATGCTTTCCCACTGTGATGAATTGAAAACCTCTGAAACCATGACGAGCCAAGCACATCTTTCCTCTGTCAGAACATCTGAGATGGCCCCCAGCCACCATCAGAGCTTCCCATTGAAGCCCAAGGTCCAAAAGCTCGAACCTGTGAACCCCACATGCTACTTTCCTGGAAAGACGGGCAGAGCTTGGTGCCTGCCTTTGAGGAGATGGAATGGCAACAGGCTTTTGCTTTCTCTTCTAAGCTTTGACAGCTCTCCTTTGATTAATCCTTATTCTACACCTCATTTACATATACATTTAGCCAGTCAGAGCCCACCTGAACCCATATAAACCCATACACAAGTCCTTTTTGAAAGTCTTACTCTCAGACAGCTCTGATTCTGACTAGGGGCCTGGGAAGCTGCTCATCCTGGAGAGAAGAGGAGGAAGGCTACTTTGACCCTCAGCACTCACTGGAGACTCACCAGAGACAGACCCCACCCAGACACCAGGACCCACAGCTTCAGCTGTGAGGACTTGCCCCAGCCCTTCAGACCTGCCAGAGGGGAGACCCAACGCCCTGTCCTGCACAGACTGTGGACCTCCTCTGCAAGGGGCTGCCCTGGGCAGGAGCAGTAAGCCCTGTCACCCCTCAGCCTGGCACCCCAAGATCTGCTGGAGTCTTAGAGTTGTGACTACTGACCTCTGGGTTGGCATCCTGTGTCTTCTTCCCCATTGCAATTTCCACTCTCCCTCTTTATTTGCCCCAACCCCCACCCGGCCAGTGAAGCTCCTTGGGATTCTTCTCCCTTCTCTGCCATTCTCAGAAGAGGGTAAGACAGGGCCCCCAAATGGCCTTCCCTGGCCTCCCAGTCCTCCCCATCCTCCATTTTCCTTCATAACTGTATCTCTTTGGGACTTTCCGGCTCCTGGTTTACCATCAGGCCCTCAGTAGTGTTAAGAGTGTGACGTCAGAATCCAATTCTGCTCTGACCACACCCACAGGTTCCTACAGAGACAGCGTCTGTGAGCCCTGACCGACAGGCTCCCATGTGCCAGGGTTTCTTACCTGGGAACCAGTTAACATCAAAGGAGGTGGGGGTGGCCCCACATCCTGCTCCCCATCCCCTTCTCTGCCTCCTGCCTTGAAATCAGAGCCTGACTGCAGGCTTGTACTGTGAACCTCCCTCATTCTCAGAAAGCTGTAAGAAGAGACCCCACTCCTACCATGTAGCCCTGATTCCTCTCTTCAGAGCCCCTGTCATGCTGTCTGTCCATGGCATTAATAACCCCTCTAATTAACTCCTCACCCCAACAATCCATCCCAGTATCCCCCTTGAGCCCCATCTGAGGCCTTTCTTTGAGCATGAATAGAATGTACTCAGTGGACATGGTCTTCAAATCACCTGCCCAGGGCCTGTAGGTGCTTGGTGATCTATGAATAGGGGTTTTACCCAGAGGCGCCAACGCACAGTGCTCACTCTACAGGCCTCAGCCTGCAGTGGGCCTGGAGATAGAATCCTCTGCCTTCAGCAGACAAAGGATCGGAGGTCTGAAGTGGAGGTAGGGGTTTCAGAGCTAGGAGACATTGCCTGGAGCTTCTATACATACCTAGTGCTGTAACTTCTTACTGAAAGAATCAGGCCCGTGGGAGAGGAAGGAGGCAGACCACTGGGAACGAGGGAGCTCCCAGGAGCCAGTACACCTGAGGAAGAGGGTAGATAGAGACAAGACAACCAAAAGGGCATGCTGGGAAGGAACCTGGAGCTTGGGGCACATCAGACTTCAAACTGCCTCAGACAGAAAGCCAGAGTCAGCTCCTGGAGGCTTCAGACAGAAGGCCTGGTCCGGTCCCCAAGGCCACACTGCCTGGAAAGGTGGTTTCCTCCCTGGCTTTGTGAGTAGCTGTTGAAATATTCTGCCCTGGAGGGAGGGACAAAGCTTGCTGAAACTTAAAGGAAACTATAAGGCCCAGACAGTCCCTGAAACTAACAAGATTTACCAGATTCTTCCGTCAGCACAACTGCCTGAAGGTCATGCAGGGAATGTTCCCCTAGGATGCAGCTTTCCGGAGTCATCACCCACGCTGGGGTGGGCTGTCCATGAAGCAGCTGTCTTTGAGCCCTCCACACTCCTGTAACAACCCCAGTTGACTCTCTGTTCATCAAGCTCTGCTTGGGAGGAGCCGTTTCCTTGGTCTGCTGTCATGTTCTATCTGGGATGAGTACACTTATTCAAATCCCCAGCAGAGGTGGCACCACCCCTGACAGGCACAGGCCCCACTTTGAATGAACTGTGTGTCCATTCAGCATCTCACAAGACACCCACAGGGCCTCAGACCCGACACCCTGCCCACTTCCCTTCCCAGAGCCAGGCTAAGCAGGTAGCACCAAGTTCACCCACTCCCCCAGAAAGGGTGAAAGTATACGGTCATCTCTTTCTCCTCCGGCCACTGCCCCTGGTTCATGGTCAGCTCCAGTCAAATTGGTTCCTGCGATGGTGTGGATACAGTTGAGTGGGTCTCCAAAGCTTCAGGAAACTGGAAGTGCAGTCCCTGTGTGGCAACGTTAGGGTGGCAAAACTTTCTAGGGATTTTTCAGTCCTGTTCATGTCATTGTGATAAAACACCTGACCAAAACGGCTAGAGGGAAGGAGGGTTGTTTGGGCTGATGTTTTCAGAGAGATGTTAGTCCAGCACAACAGGGAGCTCCCTGACACGGGAGACAAAGGAGGAGGCTGTGACTCAGAGACAAGGTCACATAGGAAATCTAGAAGCAGGCCATACCCTTGAGGTGTTCTTGGGACTGCCTCAGTCAGTGGAAGTGAAGACCTGTCCTAAGTCCTGGCTGATTCTGGATCCAAACCCTCTTGGCTATAATGGACATGACAGCCTAGAGTCCAGAGCCTACAACTACACCCTGGCATAGCAAAGGGGGCTGTGCACGTGCAACTGAGGCCAGCAAGGTGAGGGGTCCTGGATTAGCAGGTGGAGTGAGAGAATCCCAAGTGTTGATAAAGGCATGAGGAGGGAAGACAGAAATTAAGTAAGAGAGGAGGGGTCAGAGGAGGAAGGGAGGAGGGCGTTAGAAGTTCTGCTACCATCAGGAAAAATCTAAACAGAGAGCTGGAGTGCCACTCAGGGGTGAATTCTCACCTGGCATTTGGAGGGGCCCTGTTTCCATCCCAACGTACACCCAACCAACCAATCAATCAATAATTAAGGGGCTATAGGCCAGGGACTCTTCAAGACGCTTCCAAAAGGAACACGGAGCTGTGGACACCTAGATTTTAGGATTTCTAACCTACATACGAAGTGGCCCTAGGCAGCTCTGCGTTCAGTGGGGATGTTCAACCCAGGCCCCTGTGGAGAGGTTTACTGAGGAATCTTGAAGTATAAGAGGAACCTCACAGCTATGCTAGCAACCACTCAGGCACATCTATCCCACTGCAGAATGAGGGGAGCAGTCAGGTGACAGAGGACAGTGTGGTTAGAGTAGCCCAGCTGATGACCCCACCCCATGCTCAGCTGGAGCCAGAGGGCCCGAAAACTGCTGTGGGCAGACAGAGCCCGAGGGATGGAGGAGGTCTGGAGAGGTTCTGGGATACATCCTCAGAGCCACATCCCACCTGGAGTTCATCAGCTCCAGTCCTCCGGAGCACCCTCCTGTCTCTCTTCTCTTCCCACCTCTGCTGCAAGCCACTTCCACCCTTTAGCACATAGCTCCCACTCTGGGGTCAACATGAGGCCAATGCACAACCCCACATCTCCGTCCAGTCTATTCCCACCACAGCTCTGTGAGAAATCCAGCAGGACAGTGAGGCAGGCCACAGGCAGCCTCGAGATCCAACCAGCTCCAGCACCTCATTATACCGCTCCCAAACCACATAGCCTTCCTTAAGAAGCTGATGAGAGAGAGAGAGAGAGAGAGAGAGAGAGACAGAGACAGAGAGACAGAGAGACAGAGAGACAGAGACAGAGACAGAGAGGGGGCAGAGATAGACAGAGAGACAGAGATAGAGAGAGAGACAGAGACAGAGAGAGACAGAGAGACAGAGACAGAGACAGTCTGTGTCTGCATGCTGAGCTTGCAGGACTCAGCAGAAACTGTGAGATAAGTGAATGTGTGAGTGAATAAATGGGCATATAATATATACTAAGGAAATGAGGGGATGGATTAGTGAATTAGTGAATGAGTTTGTGAATGAATGTTGAAATGGAATGTGCACCGGCTGATGCCTGTCCCCTGAGTAAATGCTGAGCTCTCCACCTGGTCCAGTAAGCCTGGCCCAGGATGATGACCTCTAAGACGCCCAAGCCAAGGTCGCGGCGCCCAGGCTGACAATGAGGCTCGTGGCTGGGACGTGACAGCAGGTGGGGGCTGCAGCCCAGCTCATTGGAGATGCAGAGAGAATCCGCGCCCGCTCTGGCAGCGAGCGCACCCGGGAAAAGACAAGAAAAATGAAGCCGCTGCAATCTCATTTTCTGAGGCCTGCAAGTCAGCCAGGAAATGGCTATTATTCCACCGCACTGTCGGTATTAAGTTATTTCCCTCACTAAATACGGGAACGCTCATGAATATCTATTGAGTCCCAGGTACGGACCCCTCCTGGCTGGGAAGCTGCTCTGCCTTGACGTCCTGCGACAACACCCCTCAATCTCACCCTGAACCAAGAGACAATAGTATTTTAAATTGCTTAATAAATCTCCAGATTGATGCCCCCCAAAGGCCCAGGATCTTCGTCTCCATTACGAGAATAAAAGTGACCGCATTTTAACCAGTGCCAGACTAGGGGTTTGGGGGAGCTACCTGACCACAGCCTTTCCACCTGAGACAGGGTGGACAAAGTCTTGGCACCTGGACCCCAGCTGGACATCTTGACCACATTACTATTGATGGCTTTGCGTCCAAGCCACTCTCCTGAGACCTTGAAAGCCAGGCTGGAGAGAACATGCAGCCTGAGCTGTCTGCCCTTGCAGACAAGCCACCTGCTACCTGCTCTTCAATTCTCTCAGACCCAAGCCTCACCCTGGGAGGCAGAGGGCCCTGACAACGCCCACAGGTAAGGAAGCCTAAGTTGCCCTGGTTACCAGCTCCCATGCAGGCCCCAGCCCTAGCTCTAGGGCATGGGCTCTGGAAATAAGGCTAGGCCTGGCTGTGGTATAACACCCCAGCTTGCACCTGTAAGGAGAGGCTGAGAAAGGGCAGTGGCTTGCTCAGCATCCCTCGGGACCTGAGCTGTGGTTAATTCTACAAACACAGTACACATGCACCTCGGCCAGCCACAGAGCCTGTGCAGCCAGAGGTCAGTGGGAAGATACAGGGCTGCCGAGACTCCCCATTCATCATAGGGGTGCCTGGGATTCAAGGGCAGAACAGACAGCACACAAGTGACCATGGATAACTACAACCCCTGATTGCAGGGGACATTGCCAGGCCAGCTTGCACACTCAAGTTTGCACTGGCCCCTCTGCCCAGGGGTTCATGCCTTTGAGACAGGCCCTACACAGCAGATGCTAACCGCACCAGGATCCAGGTCTCTACCTCCTACAACTGCGTGGGACTCCTCTGTCCTAAAAGTCAGACCCAAAGCCCTACTTTCAATGACCTGGCCTCTGCCTCAGCAGGCACTCACCACCACCACTGAAGCCCCCTCCTAGACCTCCCACATCACACTTCAGGGCTCTGCTGTCCACCCCCTGCACCTCCTGATGGTTCAGCACCTCCTTCACCCATGATGCCCACCCAATATCAAAGTGTGGACAAGGCGTGGTCTCCTTCAGGAAGTGCAAGGCTCCTACCCCAAGCACCAGCCACTGCCCAGGCCTCTCCAGGATCTCACAGACAAGGAGGCGATCTGTTTCCTTCTGTTTGTTTTATTGGGTTATCTTGGGTGCTGGGGATGAGACCCTGGACATGCTGAATACATGTTCCATTACAGAGTCCCGCCCCCATCCCTGTAAACAATCCAATTCCCATCCTTGGGACTGGAACACCCCAGTCTCCTCTGATGCAGCCCCCAGTGGATCCCACACAGGAGTATCTGTGGTGATGGGTGGCTTACAAAGCCCACTTCACCCCCACCCTCCCTATACGTCATGCATTACAGAGAGCCCTGAATCCCAGGCTGCCCGTGCCAGGCCAACAGAAGGTAGTAGCAGTGATGGCATGCCCTTACAAAGCCTGAGCTTTAAGGGTGTCTAACCCTCTTCCCATTTTTTCTTCTAGAATATGGGCAGTCCTCAGGTAACAAAGCCCAGGCTAGCCCACTGGAGAGTGGGAGGCCCTGAACTAGTCACCTCTGTCACTCCTCCCAGCAGCAGGTCAACCAGAGAACATGTGAGTAAGACCATACTGAAGCAACCACAGCTGACCAACACAAAACCAGCCAGGACCAGCTGGTCCAGGCCAGATCAGCACCATGAGCTGACCCAAAAGCCAAGGAAAGGGGGAGTTTATTGGTATGTGCCCCTCCTCTGCATCAGGGAGTGCTTGTTACCCACTGCACACAAGGTGACAGCTGCATTCACTCTGCAGGGGTTTCTCCCATGTTGGGCCCCGGGGACAGCCTTTCACCACGCCATGTCCCTGTGGAAACTGTTGCCTACCCAGAGCATCCGAAGAGCATAGTCCCTTCGAGACGGTCACAGCACAGATCCAGAGGCCACCTCTGCTAGAGCAGGCACAAGATGACCCCCCTCAGCCCAAGTGGCCTGTCGTCACACGTGACAAGGAAGAGCTACACACCACCTGGTGCTTCTAGAAAAATCTCACAGTCTGGCAGAGCCTGGGCCAGAATACTGAACCTCTTCTGAGGAAGGAAGCCAGACACATCACTCTTTTGGACAAGCGATTCTTTTGCATAATTGACAATCTTGGCATGTTCTCCCCTTCCCTGTGCTCAGCCGATCCTGTCACTCATGTTCATTCAAGACAGCACGAGGTGACATCCCTGAGAAGAGGCCGCCGAGGAGACCTGTGCCCCTTACCCTTAAATATTCCACTTGATAGAAATCCCCGCAGAGGATTCTGGGCTCCGGGCACCAGGGGAGTGGGAGGGGCACTCAGAGCGGTTCTTTGTGCCCGTGCGTCTCTGCTCTGTGTTGAAGAATCCTCAGCTCCCACCATTTAGCACAGAGGGTCGGCTTCACCCCTGACACTGTCCAGCCAGAAATAAAACTAGCAGTGCCAGAGCAGATGTGGGGAGGAAACTTCCAGACTGTCTGGAAAGATGAGGTAGGTTCATTTCTGGGCCCTTCTGGCCAGGGGTGGCGGTGGCTTGAGTAAGGCTCCTTCTACCCCAACATAGGGGTGCTCAGAACAAGGATGAGGGAGTACTGTCATCATGGCACCCCTTTTCATAGGGAGGAAACCAGATGCCCAGATCAGAGCAGGTGGAAATCTGTCTGGAATTTCAATCCAGGCAGGGCAGAACCCAAGGCTGGTACTTATTGCCCACTCATGCCATTGGGAGTGACCCAGGGAGGCTTCCTGGAGGAGGAGGTGGGCTAGCCTCCACCTCCTCCTCTTCTGTACTTTTAACAGATGTGTTGACATGTGTCGGAGGGAATTTGACAACTCAATGATAATGAATGAATAACTAAATTTTAAAAAAACTGAAGGTCAAAGAAGAGAAAAAGTGCATAGCAGGTACTTCTCTAAAGACAGCTCCACTCTAGCGCATGGCTCGGTGCTGCGGGGTGGGGTCAGGTGGAGGGACAGGGGAAGGCAAGTGAGACAGTGAAGACAGAGGGGGTGACAGCCACCCGGAGGAGCAGAGGGCCAGATTCACCTCCTGGCTGTGTCATGCATACTCTGTGTGGTTTGCAGTAGCCCCCCCGCATTCCCCAGGCCTCAGTTTCCCCAACTTCTGAATGGGTTCCCTCCCAGGGCTGGGCAACCTGTAACAAAATAGATACATCCCACGGCTCCAGGGCCACAAAAGGAGGGAGTGTCCTCACAGCCTCAAGGCTGAGCTTACGAAGCCATGTGGGGAAGATACAGGTGGCGGGGGACATGGGTAGAGAAGAAGGGGTTCAGCTGCTCTGCTGTGACATCAGGTGTGCGTTCTCTCTGCAGCAGTGAGGCCAGTGTGCAGGCTCTGATGCCTTCCTTGAAAGAGGGCTCACTTGGCTTAGGTGCCGTCCATAAATGTGAAAGAGTCTCAGACTAGAACAGAGACTAAAAGCTGGGCTAGTGAGGGGGCTCAGTGGGTAAGGGCACTTACCACCAAGCTTGATGACCTGAATTCAATCCCTGGGACCCACACAGTGGAAGGAGAGAACCAACTCCAAAAGATTAAAAGCCCCCTTGGCCACTGCTCACACCGCATCCCTATTCTGCTAAAATGTCCTGTGTGCTAGTCAAATAAACACATTGTTAAATTAACGACCTCTGTTTCTTTTTGCTTTTATATTTTTAAATTTATTTCTTATTTTTATTTTATGTGTCTGAGTGTAATGTCTGCACGTAGGTGGGTGCACCCGTGTCGTGCAATGCCTGTGGAGGTCAGAAGAGGGCATAACTAGAGTTAGACAGTTGTTAGCTACTGTGTGGTGCTGGGAATCAGAACCGGGTCCTCTGCAAGAGCAGCCAGTGCTCTTAACCACTGAGCAATCTCTCCAGCCCTACTTTTAATTTTTTTTCCTCTATATTTTTATTATTTTTATTTTTAATGTATGAGTGTACTGTCTGCATGTGTATCGGTGCACCCAAGGAGGCCAGAAGAGGGTATTGGATTCCCCTGGAGTTATGGATGGTTGTTAGCCATCATGTAGGTGATGAGAACCAAACTCAGGTCCTTTGCACAAGCTGAGCCATCCCCCCAGCCCCCTTTTTAATTTTTTAACGACACCCTTGGGAAGATCTCGATGCATGTGCAGTCACATGACCTTCTTACTGCCAGGCACCAAGCTGCATAACTGAACAAGCAAAACTGAAAAACAAAATTATACAGCCATTGCCTGGTGACTGTACAGAAGCTTCCTCTCTCTTGTCTGGTGGGCTACTGGGGCACCCTGGGGGCTGTGAGGGTCCCCATCCTGAGAACTGTGATCTCCACTGGTCAGGCTGGCTCAGGGGCCACAGGCAGGACCAGTTGTGAAATATTAGTACAACTGAAAATTCTTTCCCTCCCTGTGTGTGCCTGTGGCCGGGACCCTGCTCTCCAGGCCTCTGCATCAACTGCCCCACTGCTCACTGGGCCTTGAGAAGCAGCAGGAGGCAGGTGAGGGGGTAGGACCGCAGGCCTGGCTGGTATCCTCACCCCCCACCATTTCTGCTCCTGAGTCTCTGTACCTTAAAGGGCTCTGAGCCTCGCTGCCCTAGCAGGGGCTCCCAGAACCTGCAGACTCTCTTTTCTGGCCAGCAAGAAGCCAGGCAGCAAATTGACGGCTGTCACCAAGGGCTGCTGTGGCTGCATGGCTGAGGGTCAAGGACACCTGCTGTCTATACTGACACAGAAACTGGGCATTGCCAGGTAATGCTGACCTCTGGGTACTTAGGGGTGGGGATACCCTAAGATCAGAACTTCCAGGGAGTAGGGCGCTTGTAGCAGAGTCCCAATGATTCTGTATCCCACTTTCCTGCCTAAAGCATCACCCTGCTGCCCACTCATCCAGCCCACACTGCAGAAGGAGAAGGACCAACCTCGGCCTCCACCCCTAGCTGTGTGCCTGCATGGGCCTGTGCAAGCCTTTCTTGTCGTCTTTCGGTCTCAGGAAGAGCTCAAAGCCACTGGGTGCACGGAACCTAGCAAAGCACAGAGCGAGGTAAGGGTCCCTGTTACCCAGTTGGTAACTGCATGAACGACTGCCACAGGTACAAACTCCAGTGTCCCCTCAGAGCTGGGTGTGGTAGTGGCAGGTTCATCACAGCATGGTTTAAATCTAAATGCTTATAATGAGCTTAGCATACCCTTCGGAAACTCCACAAAGCTCCCACAGTCTCCGTCCACCAGTGCTTTGGTCCCAACTGTGGGCAGGATTCAGGGCTAGTTCAAGGCTCATGCTGCCGTGTAAGTGTCCCCAGCAAGTCTGATTTCGTACGGTGCTTAACTGGTTTATGAAACTCCTGGGTGCACAGCCATGGGCTCTAGTGGCCTGAGCCTCAAGGCAACTGACTGTCCTGTCCTTATTGTGGTTCAATCAAGCATGTGGCTTGTCGCTGCTTCTGTTCTCCATATAACAAAACTACTTCATCTCAACTCCCATCTGAGACCGTTTTCTTTTCTGTGCTGGGAACAGAGCACAGGACTTCGTGAATGCCCGGCAAGTGCAAGGCTCAACCTGAGCTGCACCCCAGCCCCATCCTCTGCCTTGGAGGCCACAGCTAAAAACAGTTTGAAAGGGGCTGTGGAGACAGCTTAATCTTCAGAACCCATATAAACAGCCAGACGTGGAGGTACAGGGGAGGGAGAGGCAGGTGGATTCCTGGGACTCCCAGGCCAGTCAGCCTAGTCTAACCAGTGACCCCCACTCCTGTGAGAATCTGTCAGAAAACAAGGCAGAAGTGCCTGAGGAACAAGACTTAAGATTGACCTCTGGCCTGTATACGTGTACAAATACACACATGCACACAAGCATGCATGCACAAATATGTACACACATGAATACATGCACACATGCACACACACAGTTTAAAGCCATGTCTCAGCAGATGACCTCGGAAGCCATCTTCCAGCCCTCTGTAACTTCAGGAGTCCTACCCCTCTAAGAACATTCTAGACTCTCCAAGCCACAGAGCCTGCCCGTGTCCTTGGCTTTCAGTAACCCTGCACTGAACAGCCAAGAAATGTGCCCCAAGAAAGGGAGAAAAGAACTGCAGTCCTTCCCGGACAGCTTCTGCTGTGCAGCCTCAGAGGAGACACCACCTCTCTGAGCTTCAACTCCCTCAGCTATGGGGTTAGTGAGAAAGCACACGTGAGATTCCTGCCACCCAGAGGCTCCAGAACCACGAGATACATACGAATATCACAGAACGGGGTCTCTGCACCTCCTGGGAGGGGCTGCATTTGGGGGGGGCACCTGCATCTCCTTGGGGGGTCTGTGTCTCCTAGGGGTCCAGGCCTCCTACAAGTTTGTACAAATAGAACCACAGTGCTGGCCCTGGCTGAGCACCTCCCCCATGGCTCTCCCATCTCCTCCTCACACCCACCCCATTGTTCCAAGACTAATTTATTTATTTTCTTCTGAATCCTCAAAGTCCATCAAGCTGTGGAGTGGTCGGATGGATTTTTTAATTAATTGAAGCAGAATCGATGAAGAAGTGATTGTTCTGGCCCGACTGGTGGTGGGAAATTAATGGCCAGTGGGCAAGAGGTGGGGGCACGTCAAGCTGCAGCTGGGTTATAGGCACCAAGGCGCCCCGAGGCCAGCAACTGCCATGGGAGGCAGGGGTGGGGGGAGCAGGCAGGTGGCCACATGCCACCCTGGAGTCCAGGCTCTTGGACCCCCCTCACCCACTGTGTGAACTCCCACAAATCACTGTGCTCTCTGAGCACCAAACGCCCCTGGGGGAGAGGCCATGAGGATTAAATTCTGGCCCCACTAGCTGCTAAGGAGTGACCCTTGAGAAGCCAGTTCAGAGGGAAATGAGCCAGACGCAACCACCCAAAGACCCAGTGGCTCCGCTCAGGGAAAGCACCTGGGGCAGACGGACTCCGACTCCTAGGGTCACAGTCACTCATGGAGAAGTTGCCGCAAGTTACACAGACACTGTCAGGTGGTGCAGCATTTCTGCTTAGGGCAATGGAAAGTTCTCGAAGTTGGTGACATTTGCAAGCCCTTGTCCACACATTTATTTAATGCAACTGAGTGATACACCCCAGAAGATGTAAAATGGTGATTTTTCTATCCCATGCATTTAACCACAATAAAAAGAAGGAAATGACTGGTGTGCTGTGTGGACAGCACTGACGAGTGCTTTCCACACACACCATTAGAATTACCACTATAATGAAATTATTCTCAAAATCATCTGGGAGAAGTTTTCACAGATGTGCTAGGCAACCAAATAGAGCCGAGGTCCCTTCCCACCCCATGTCTCTGTGCCTGTAGCATCCTGACACCCCATCACTGGACACTTCTCATCCTCTCTGTCCAGTTTTGTGGCCATCACTTGCTTTGACCCACGACTGCTGAATCAAATGTCCACAGCCTAGGTGGTACCAAAGGATATGGATGTGTTCTGATTCCGGTGTCAGTTCAGAATAAGTCTCAGGGATGCTAAAGCTTGCTGTCCACAGGACTGGGTCTTCCTAGGGTCTCCAGGGAACGTCTACTTCCTGCTTCTCCTCTCTTGGTTGCCTGAATTCCCTTGGCTTATAGGTCCTTCCTCCATATGCAAAGCCCACCTTTCCAGGACTCTTGCCTCCTCCACTGACACACACCCCTTCTCTCCCATTGATCCCTCAGCCTCTCTCCTAGGCAGATACCTACAATTGCACCTTTGGGTGCTCCCCTCCAGGTTCAGCCCCAATCTCAAAACCTGCAACACACCCGTAAACACAAGTCCCTTTGGCCAAGTTTGCCCATGGGCTCCTGGAATTAGGGCGTGGACAGCTCTGGGGAGGTGGGGGAATACGAGCCAGCCTAGGGCAGCCAAGGAGACTAGCAGATGAGGCAGAAGCAGCAGCTGGAGCCACATGGCCTGGAGCAGGCCCCTTGCTGGTTGGAAACCTTCCATGGTCTGCCTGGGGAGACCCAGGGCCCAATCATTCCTGTCCCCAGACAACAGCCAGCTAACCCCAATCATAGAGCCACCCTGACAGCCAACAGATAATTGTCAACTCTGGTCTGCACTCAGCCAGGATCAGCAGAAGAGCCACCCAGCTGAGCCCAGTCCATCCTAATGAAAGAGCCACTGAATTCCCAGCAATCGATGGGAAGGTAAAGAAAGGAACACCTATCAAACACCGACTTGTTACAAAGCACACCTCTCATGACCTCACTGAACCCTCACAGATCCACACCAGCACACATACAGTGCAATAACATTACAGATTTAAAAAAAAAAAACAAAAAAAAAAAACTGGCTGTCATTGTCATTGGTGGAAGTGGGGGCTCCACAGAGTAGCATTCCAGTGAAATGGGAGACAGAGTCCAGCCCTACCCATTCAGTGCTGTGTGACCTTGGGCAAGTCACTCCACCTCTCTGAGCCTTTGGGGAGTGTGAGCAGATGGCCAGTAAATGCAAGCAGGGCCACGAGGGTTCGATTGTGGCAGAATGATGTTATTTGCCAGTGATGTCTGCCATCCACAGCAGCCCAATACATCTGCATTCGGTGCTGGATGCAAAAAAAATGGGTAAAACGCTGAAGCGGGAAGGGGCTGCCTTTGAGGTAGCTGGCGTGAATTATCCGACCTAACTCACTAATTAAGAGCTCATTAGCAGCCCAAATTTGTGATAGATCGGCAGAGGACTTGGCACAATGGTTTAATTTAATGATTCCTTGCGTTACTTTGTTAATCATCTTTAGTCTGATTTAATTTATGCCGATGTGACTGTCCTCATTTCTAATTAAGGCATTGATGGTGGAGACGGCCGCCATCACAGAAGAATTTCAATCAGGTCTCATACAAAAGCAGATACCAGCGCTTAAGGCCTCAGACGTGGCAATTTTCAGGCCGTCCACTTGCTGTTTTATTTCGCCCTGAAAGGCCGGGGAGGGTCTGGGCTTTGCTGAGGGCAGATGGTTCCCACTAACCACAGAGCTTTATAATCATCGATTTTTCTTAAAGGCCCTGAAAAAGTCGTTAGAGATTAAGCAAACCTCTCCTCATTTCACACCCGAGGTAGCAGGGGCCAGAGAGGGTGAGAGGCTGCGACAAGGTCACACAGCAAGTTAGCAAACCTGTGAAGAGACCTTAGAGACACCCTCCCCCCTCTCCCCACAGTGACCACCCATTTGGCAGACACCCCACACACTCCACACACCACACACCCCACACACCCCACATGTCCCCCTAGAGAGATGGCTTAGGGGTTAAGAGCACTGGCTGCTCTTGTGGAGGACCCAGGTCCAGTTCCCAGCACCTATATGGCAGCTAACAACTGTCTCAAGCTCCAGTTCCAGGGGATCTAACTCCCTCTTCTGGCCTCAGTGGGCACTACACATGATGCACTTACATGCAGGCAAAACACTCATACAAATGAAATATAAATAAATAAAGCAAAAAAAATTGAATAAATAAGTAAACAAACTTTTGATTTACTCCTGAACACCCACATCACTTTTCTATCCACTGATAGATGGAGAAGCTGAGATCAGAGAGGCTGTGTTCACTGCCGCAGGTTGCACAGCAGTGTGAAGGGCTCAACCTGGACCACCCCACCTGTCTAGAGCCAAACTTCCTGCTCCCTACCCAGAAACTCAGAGTGCCATGGGTGCTCTCCTTGGCTCCTTCTCCCTGGCTCCTGGCATCGGATCCATCAGTCTATCCTGTCACTTTGACCTCGGCACTATCCTGAAGTGTCACACACACTCCCTGCCTGCTGTCACATCTTAATGACAGCAGCCATGCGCTTCCTGATTGCTGGCAGCCAGTCAGGCCTGAATCCAGGCTTCTCTGCAACACGGTGCCCTTGTCAAGTGGGAGGACTACCCCCTTCTCCAGGCCAACCCTACCAGGCCTCCCTTCACGGCCAGAATAACCCGAGACACCCTTGCTCTGGTGCAGACACCTGTGCCCACTGCCCCTCCCTCTTCCTCCTGCATCTATCCCAGCAGCCCACACTCTGACCCCTGTGCCTTTGCCCTTGGCCTTTTCTCTGCCTGGAAGTGACTCCCCAGCCCGTCACTGGCTTTCTCCTCCCCCTCCCTACCCATGGTGTCCACCCCTTAATAGCCAGTGCTGCTGTCTTTGGTCCCTTGTCACCGACTACAATGTCAGCCCCAGGGGACAGAGGCCTCACCTGCCAGTCACCGCAGTGTCCCTGTGGAACAGCACACAGTGTCAGTACTCATGAGAGGACTGGAAGACCCTGGAAGAGACCTAACCAGCATGCCAACCTTGAGGTGAAGCCGCAGCCAGGGACCCTGGCTGCACAGAGCAGCACAGCCTGCTGTACAGAGAACTGAGCCCCAGGTTCCTGATGGCTCCCCAGTCTCCAAGGTCACCCAGAAACCCAAGATCCCCTTCCCTATTGCACCCCAGAAATCAATCCTAGAGAATTAAAAAGTTTGCAAGAAAGTATATCTGTTAACATGCAGCATTATGTTAGTCAATATAGATTTATTTAATGCAATAAATGACATAATTGGACTTTTATCTCCATAATATATTTTCCAACATAACTAATATTTTGAGTGCCTGTGGCCTACTGACACCTCCACAGGAGTGGATCTCCTTGATTATTACTCTTGTATAAAACTGACATTTAAACAGTTTAATAAATGAGCAGTTGTTTGACTTGTATCAGTTTCAATACATTCCAGAATATTAATAAAATGTATTTCATAAGCCAGCTCAATAGACCATACCATAAAAAGTCCATGATTTATTGGTGATACAGTTGCTATTAGTTGGGACAGATACTCAAAATGCCATTAGGGTTAAAATAATAATCAATCAAACTAATTAGACCCTATTTTTCATATGCAAATATAATTAAGCATACATTTCTCTGTAACTTTAAAGAGAATCACTGAACCTCAGCATTGTGTGGAGAGCCCCTTGCTTGAGTTAATGAAGAGCAGCACCTCAAGTTGGATATACAAAAGAACTGATGGAGCCTTCTGGGCTCTGAGCTCACAAGCAGACAGGCAGGACAGGAGGGTGCAGGAGGCTCCCCTGGGTCCGTGCGACAACAATGACTGGCTGATCGAGGCTCAGAACAAAGCTGCCAAACCCAGCCTGGTACCGCAGGTGAGAAGATTGGAACTGCAGGTTCAAGTCTCAGCACCTGGGGGTGAAACAGGAAGGAGTATCACTCAGTCAAGAACAGGAACACATTGAGTGTTAGAAGGAAAGTGGGTGGAACTGGACACCATCACATTAAGCAAAACAAGCCACTTGTGTAGCATCACCATGCCATTACAGTCACACCTGAATACATAGTCTGACTCTTAACTTTGTTTTCAAGAGTAGGCCCAAACCCAGAGAGCACGATTCCTCCAGGTGTTGGCTGGAACTGTGCTGTTGAGCCAGGCCTCACCCATAATGTTGTTCAAAACAGTTTCTCCCACATCAACTGGGAAGCTGAAAGCCCGGTTCCACCCTTGTCTTATCAGACAGTCTTGCCCTTTCATCCCTAGATCTAAAACATCTCACACACAATGTCAAGCATTCTTCTCCATCTTCATTGCTTTCAATGAAGATATGCTGCCTTCCAGCAAGCCCCAAATAAGTATTGCTGTCCTGACAGCCATGGGTTCCATCTTGGCTGGTCTCTCAGGGGGGAGAGGGATTCCTCCAGGAGACACCAGGGAATCCCATGCCCCCTACACTGTGGCTCCTCCATCCTCCACTGGAGCCCCAGCTTGCCTGGCTGATCTAACTGAATCCAGGGAAGGGAAGGAGTGTGGAGACTCACCCCTGGGTGGGCCAGACCTGGGTGGAGTGCATCAAGCGCTCACAGTGAGCTGGGCTTTGATCACAGTCATTCTAAACCAGCCGCACAGCTGCTGGAGGGGCCAGCAGATTCGCAGAAGAGCTCAGAACTGTGGCAGGTCTGCAGGACTCTGCTACCCCTTCGTGTCCATCTGACTTCCAGGTTGAAGTCCACATCCTCACAAACAGCTTCCTTATCTTCTTGGGGCATCCCCGGAGGCCCCCCTGGCTCCCTACCCATCATCCTATCCCCCAAAGAGCCTCCCATCGTAGCTGCCTCTCCTGGTGGCCTCTGCTTCCTGACACAGGTCTGTGAGGCTCTCTGCAATGTGTGTCCTCCACAACCCTGTGGTGGATACAGGACACAAATGCAGTGAATTCATTAAGTGAATGACACAAATACAGGAGACAAGACAACTTGTGATGATAAAGCAAATGTGAAATGAGACTTTGAAATCCAAAGTGGAGAAAAACTAAAGCAGGAAAGTTGCCGTGGAGAACCTCTGCTTGTCCAGGAAAAGGCAGAACTCAATGGCTCGCCAGCTAGAACCTCGAAACCTAAGGACTGAGGATGGTGGGTGTCTACATGTATGCATTTCTGTTGTACATATGTGTTGATCATGTACATGGATGTGTGTGTGCTGACATTTGTGTGAATATCTTTATGTACTTGTGTGTACATATGTCTGAATTGCATATGTGCAACATTCATGGGCATGCATGTGTGTGTGCACATGTGTATGCATGCATGTACTACATTGTGCTCTATACATGCACATGAATGTGTTACATGTGTGTACATTGTGCATATGTATGCATGTGTGCACACATGTGCTTGTGAGTTGCATGTGCATAGTATTCATGTGTGTGCACATGTATGGATTTGTGTTGCATTGTGCACTGTGTATGTCCATGTGTGCACTTGTGTGCTGTGCTTGTGCATACATGTAATTGCACATGCACTGAGCTCTGTGTGCATGTATGCATGTGTGTTCTTGCAAGTATGTGTGTATTCATGTGTTGTATGTGTTCACTGTGCATGTGTGTGCTCGTATGTGTGCATTCACATGCATTTGTGTGCCTGTGTATTTACTGTGTATGTATGTGCACACACATGCATTTATGAGTTGCATGTATGTTGTGTATGTTTGTGCACATGTGCATGTGTGTGCAGATGTGTCCATTTGTACATTACATATATATATTTGTGAATTGCATGAGTTTATATACATGTGCACACTTGTGTAAGCACATGTGTACATTTGTGTATACCTTTGTATTTGTGTGTTACATGCATACATTTGTGAGTTACATATGTATGCATGTGCATGTGTGCATGTGCATAATTCATGTGTCACGTATGTGATGTGTTTACATGTGTATACATTTGTGCATTACACATATACATTTGTGAGTTATAGAACTGTGTGTTCACATATATACATGCATGCATTTGCACTCGTGCATTGTGAGTTGCGCGTGTGTTGTGCATGTGCACGTGTGTGCCCTGTGCTGGATTCTACAGGTCCCTTTATGTCGGTACAATCACTGCTGTGTCTACCTCACTCTGGACCTCCAGTCTTTTCTCTTCTGGGCTCCGTGGGGCTCTGATGAGGAGAAGGGTAATTACGCTCAGTGGGTGGACAGCTAACTCAGCATTTTTCATGAAAGGCTATGGGGCCTCCAGGGGGTCTGGGTGGCTGGGAGCCGGGCTTAAGCCACAAAATGTATTTCCAGCCGCAGGGAGCAAGAGGGTGGGGCTTGCCAGGGTTTCTGCAGCCACAAGCCTTTCTGGAAGAATCATTTTTAAATTAATTCAATGCTATTAAATTAACCACAAGCCAAGAGAGCTGGGGACAAGATAGACAGCCTGAACTGGGCCGCCTAAAACCACAGGGACACCCAATGCCAGGGCTGTGGGCTGAGTGCCAGGGCTTACCCGAGCTGTGAATCTGGGTGGCAAGAGACTCTCACAGCCAGATGATGCACCGAGGGGGCCCTGCTCTGCAGGTGGCAGTCGAGGTGCCCTGTCTCACCCAAGTTCCCCAGGATGGCCGTGACAGATACCGATGGCTGTCTTGTTCTGCCTGTGACTCTCCAGGGCTGTAAGGTCCCAGAGGCAGATCACTCTTCTCTTGAGGCCCAAGCGCTATTGGATCCTGGATCTCAGATGGCCAGTGAGACCTGCTGAAGCAGGAGGCCCTGACCCTCACCTGAACCCCTCAGAGCCCCAAAATTGCAGAGTTCCAGCCCCTTAGAGGAACAGAGCTCATCAGAGACCAGGTGGGGCCTGGGGTGGGTGGCCAAAGCCAATTCACTCTGGACTTGAGGAGGATCCTGGGAATGGCCAGCCACCAGGTACAGAGGTCATACTGGAGGTTCAGGCAATGGCTGGAGAGGCCAATGTCAAGCAAAGAGAGGAGGCAGTGGGTGGGGCCAGAGGGGCAAAGGAGACGCCTTGAGCTCATGAGAACTTCCGGAGTGTCTGTGCCCCAGGCACAGGGCTGAAAGGAGACTCCATGCAGGCAGCAAGCAGGACAGACACTGCAGACATGGGGCCATGCCAGGCCTTTCGGGGAGCTGGCCCCACACATCGTGGGACGCTGGAAGCTTCCTGGCCTCTCCTGGGGGGTGTTAGTTGGGGACAGCCCGAGGGACCCCCCAGGACACCCCCCTCCCAGCATCCCACCTACCCACCCGTGGGGCTTAGCAAAGGGTTAACGAGCAATGTTTATTTATGAACTTGGCCTATTACTGTAGCATAATTTGAATACAGTGCCTATGAGGTTTTATATTGCCGGCTATAATTTCATTTTTAAAGCCCTCCCTATGCCACACTTTAAAAATGAAATCTCCAACAAGAGATAAATTCTGTTCGAAGCTGCGTCGACTGTATTTACCCACGGGACGCACTATTTTGTCCTTGACACAAACCCCTGGGGACTTTTCTGAGGCTCTGGCAGCCACTGCTCACAGGGAGAGCTGCCAGCCCCAGGATATCCCGCAGAGCCCTGTGCAGCCCTAGGGGACCCAGATGGGAGCTGACACCCCCAGCCTGAGGGTGGTGCAGTCCATCAGCAGCTGACTTTGTGGCCTTGGTGGCTCCTAGGGCCACTCTGACCCTGTCCCCCATCTGTATAAAAACAGGGGGTGGGGGCACATGGAGGCAACGTCACCTCGAGAGTCCCCCGCCTCTGCACGCCCAAGTCTGGAATGGAATTTAGATAATTTCCCAGGCTGCAGGATGATAAAGCCATTGGTGTTTATCATTTTTAGCTTTTGTCCCTCCCGGGCTCAGTGACAACAACAATAGCTCACATGTGTGGAGCACAGACAGCTGCACTAGCTAAGTCAGGATGCGAGGGAGTTCGAGGTGCTCCCGAGTGTGTGACCCCCCTCCTCAATCTTACACACAAGGAAACTGAGACTCAGGAAGTTCTAAGGGTCAGCAGAGGAGGTATTGAGATGACACCCTGGGTCCTGCACCCCAAGGTGGCCCCAGGTCAACTGCTGGGGGGGGGGCCATCCCCCAAAGGACCCTACATTACCAGACTTGGGAGCTCTTGTGGCAGAGGTGAGGAAGCATGGGAAGGGGCAGCCTGGGGTGCCACAGCCTTGGGGCAGAAAGACTGCCAGGGGGGCTGGTAGGCAGGCAGAGCCAGATGCCAGGGGCAGAGTGTCACCCAGCCCTTCCATAGCCAGCAGCTTCGTCACAAAGCAGCAGAGGTACCAGGCAGAGTACATGTGGTATGGGCACAGAGAGCCCATGTCCACAAGCACAACTGTGGTGTCTCCTCCTGTGCGATCTCGACTCAGCCCTCACCTCGATTTCTCCACTCTTGGTACCCAGTGTCTGATTCTGATAGTTACTTGTGGATTAAAGACGATCCCGGTGATACCTCATGTACCGCAGGAGTTGGATAAAAAACAACTGAGGCCAGCGCAGAATGTGTGTTGGGCTCAGAGTCCAGCCTCCATTAATACCACAGACCTCTGAATCTCAACAAAATGGACCCAGTAACTTCTCCATAGGAATCCTAAGCAGAAATTTAAATTCCAATATTGTTCTGTAACCTCTCACAGCTCAGCCATTGCCTGAACTAGAAAAGAGCAGGCCCGACTGGTCCCAAGAGGAAGAGCCACGTGGTTGAGAATCCACACAGATAACCAGACATTCAGCTGGCTTAGTCTAAATGAACCAACCTTCAGCCTGCTCCAGACTTTGTGAAAATCAATGCAGCCTCTTTTAAACAACCAAGTTTGGTGCTCATTTGTTACACAGTATCATCAAGACTATAGCTTGCTGATACAGGCAAATTCAATCCCACAAAGTATATGTCCTCAGATTCATAGGTACGGCATCTTTGTCCATTTTTGTTGCTATAATAGAATATCACAGATTAGGTAATTAATAAAGAAAAAAAATCCCTTACAGTTCCAGAAGCTGGAAAATCAAGATTATTGAGGGGCTGGCGTCTGGGGAGGGCCATCTTGCTGTATCACCCAATGACTGAAGTAACAGGGAGGGGTGAATAAGAGAGAAGGAAAGAATCTCTGAGTGAGCGATGCTGTTCACAGTGTTAATCCACGTGAGGACAAATGGCACAGGGGTCACCACAGATGAGCTCTGTCTCCCAGCACCATCCCACGGGTGGCTGTGTCAAACCCGTGAACTCTGGGACACACAGCCACCCCACAGAGCATGCCCAGCCCTGTGTCAAACACCTTACATGCCCAAGCATGGTGGAGCCTGTGTTCCCTTCCTGGCCCTGTGACCACACCTGACAGAAACAGCTTAGGAGAGGAAGTCTTAGGGCTGAAGAGACGGCTCAGCAGTTAAGAATACTTGCAATTCTTCCAGAGGACTCAGGTCCAAATCCCAGCACCCACATGGAGACTAACAGCTGTCTGTAACTCCAGTTTCAGAGGATCTGTAGCCCTCTTTTGGCCTATGTGAGCATTGCATGTGGTATACTTACATACATGCAGGCAAAACATATATGTAAAATAAAAATAATAAATAAAATATTTAAAAAGAAAAATCGAGGAAGTCTTCTTTCAGGCTTGGGGTTTCAGAGGATCCAGTCTGTGACAAGGAAGTGGGGGGTGGCGCTCAGTCAGGGGAACTGAAGTGCGTGACACATCCCCAGGAAGGAAGCAAATCATTTTATAGACATGGACAGGTGAGGCTCAGAGAGGTATGTTCACCTACCCAAGGTCACACAGCAAAGAATAAGTCAAACCTGAGGAACAGATTGACCTTGCTCAGACCCTGTCACCCGGGTGCCAGGCTTTGATCCCAAAGCCCAGAACATGGTGCCACATGGCTGGATGCTCCCTGAGCCTCCAGAAACCGGCAGAAGCAGCCCACGTGGGCCTAGCCAACTAGGACTCTGGATACAAGGTGGCTTCCCCTGCCGGGTGCCCCCATCCAGGCTGTGCGATAGCAGCTGCCGGGCTGGAAGCTTCCCTTCAACCCTCTGGCACTAGCCCCATAAATATTAAACCAGCCGTAATTAGTTGAAATCAGTCACATAGTGTTCCCCAGGCTCTGCGCAGCCCCCGCCAGGCTCAAACTGCCCTTGACAGGGGAGCTGTTTGCTCTAATTTGAGGAGGTGGTACAGGACAGGTGTCAGTGCACAGCACACAGTTCAGCCAGCATGAGCTCTGCCCTCAAAGTCAACCTCTGCCAGGAGGTCACTCAGGAATTCATGGGGGTAGAATGGGAACTGAGGTGCTCCTGTGCAGCTGGAGACCTGGGGATCCTGGGGCACCCGGTTCCGGAACACGCCCCACCAGGCTGAGCACAGTGCAGGGTGCTACAGCAGAGGGCAGCCTGAATGTGTCGGAGGCACTCAGGTCTAGGGTGCTGGGGACACCGAGGACGGAGATTTCCAGCAGAGGGGTCCCCGGTGCTCTTAGAGCAGTGGGCAGCCCCTTCATGGAGATTGGGTGGGGGCAGGAAGGTGCAGTGGCTTTCCAGAACCACACCACACCACAGGCCCTAGGGGTTAGAGTTTGCCCAATGCCAGCAACAGTGTTGTTTGACAGAACTCTCTTAGCCCTTCTCCAGGTGGGAGACTGAGGCAGCTGAGTCAGAAAGGCAGAGCCGCTGCCACAGACACAGATCTTGGAATCCAAACCCTCCCCCTTACAATTCTGCCACACAGCTGTGTGGCCTGGGGAAACTTGCTTGATCTCTCTGAGCCTCGCCTATAAAATGGGCATGAAAACACCGTCCTCCTGCAGGTCAGTGTACTCTGACGTGTGCTGGTACACTGCAGGTGCCAATAAAGTACTGTTGAATATTCCTAGAGGACACACAGCTCTGAGGATGGAGGTGAAATTCAAGGCAGGTCCAGTTCCTGTGAAAGGCCCCTCCTCGACCCGACCTAGATAATCCTTAATGTCTGCCCTTCCCCAGGTCCCGAGGGCACCTTCACCCAGCAGCACCTCCATATTTATAGATTAATTTGTCCACCGTAAGTTTTCCACAGACGTCTCAGGCAAAATTCATCCCACTTTGCACGCAAGAAAACTGAGACCCAAAGAGTCAGGTGGTGCCCCAACATCACCCAGCAAGTAGGAAGTGAAGGCAGGCAGCCCAGCCCCCAGCACTCAGCTGCTGCCTCCCATCTCTCTAACTCCTACAGCCCCTCTGGCCCCTGAGGGCCCCACACAGGTCAGATGGCTGAGCTGCACACTGCCATGTCAGATGCTGATCAACCCCACAGCCCAACCAAAGTGGCAGAGGCGGACCCTGTGGTCTCCCAACCCAGGGTTTCCACAGACACTGATGCGAAGCACGCATACTCATCGCATGGTCCCCGAGAACAGCATCCCCGCACCCCTGTGCCTCTTCATTAACCTGAACTGCATCCCTGCTGGAAATGTGACTCCTAGTGTCCCATGCAGCTCAGCGCCCCACTTCGGCTGCAGGTGCTCCATATTGCCACAGCCTCACAGGCTCCTGCCACCCTGCTGTGGCCTCTTGACTCTGCCCTAGGCCTGGCCTTGGTGCTCTGTCCCCACCCTCTGGGTCCAGTCTAAGAGGGTCCCCCTGCTCCTGGGCCCCCATAATGTGTGCCTCAGCCTCTGGCTAGAGGCAAAAGACACCCTCAAACACCTGCGTGCCCCAGGCACTGCTTCCTGGCCCAAGAGGCTCTGCTTCTAGTAGGGTCCTCATCACCTGCACACAGGGCCCCCAGGCCTCCTGTCAGTGTTTCTGCCCCTCCCCATTTCACCCTGCTTGCCCTGTTTTTCCTCCCTTACCTCTACTCCAATCTTAGCTCCCACCTACACTCCCTGCTGCCCTGTTCCCACCTGCCCTGCCACAGGACCCTTGCACAGGCGCTGGCTTCTCCCTGGAGTCTTCCCCTCCCCTCATGGTCTCTGTCTCACCCTCTGCAGACCCAGCCATGTGCACTGGCCTCCCCTGGTCTCCAGAATCAACCAGTCTCCCCAGTCACCCAGCACGCCCAACCGTGACCATGACTCCCACCCACCTCAGCTACCTGCAAACTCAACCGATCTCGCTGGAGCTGCCAAGGAGAAGAGAAGCAATCAGGCTGAAGGAAAATACTGCATTTAGAGGGTACCTACTGTGTGCATGGAACTCTGTACCCATGATCTCATATCAGCCCCATTCCACAAGCGAAATCCATGGGGCTCTGGGAAATTCCTCGAACCAGGCTTGACCCAGAGGTGGGATCACTGCTGTGGCAGGCTGGGATGGGCTTCAGACCCAGGCAGCCTCCTCCTGAGGCCAGCCTCCCCGTGGACCGAGTTGGGCCCAGCCTTGTGGGAGCCCAGGAGACAGGAGGGGCAGCAAGCTTGGCAGGAGACTTTAGTGCCCATGAAAATCTGCATAAATAGTGTCTAACCTCTGCTCCCACTTCTTACCACCTTTCAGGCCTCACTACAGAATACGAGGGTTGTTGCCTTGGAACTAAGTCACTGTTACGGTGGCTGCACCGTCGGATCCTGGCCGCTTGCTGAACGGGGAAGGCCCTGCCCTGTCCCTCTGCTGCTGCCATAGCCCCAGCCTCTGGCTGTGGGGGGCTGTGGGGCAACACAGGGCAGCAGTCAGGCTCACTGTGCAGGAAAGTCTTGTGGGCCAGCTCTGCATGTGACTTGGCTGCTGTCATGGGCACCAGCATGGCAGTGGGGCAGGTGGCTGTTGACACGCCCAGGTCAGAGGCTCAACCTAGGGCTGCTCAGGGCCTGCTCACTACATCAATGGCAGCTGTGGCCCTGTCATCCCATGATCCACAGGTTTGGAGATGGTAATGTTAACAAGTGGGACATCTGCCACCTCCAACAGTGCACCCCACTCCCCTGCCACAAAGCAATCCCTGTTGTCTCCCCATCTTGAAATTCGATGACAAAGGCTCAGAGAGGGTGGACACCGGGAAAGACCACACAGCCAGAAGTAAAGATCACACAGCCAGAAGTGGAACGTGAGATCCCATCCAAGCCAGGGCCTTGATTCGCATGTGACCCTTGGCTGAGATGCCACCACAGCATCTGGTCCAGTCTGCTCAGCGCAGAGGCCTTGGCCGAGTGCCTTGGTCTGTCTGAGGCTCAGTTTACCCATCTGTAAAATGAGGTTAATAAGGAAAGCCCAGCCCAAGGGGATCTGTGGGAATCAAGTGGGGCGGGGGGCAGAGACAAGGCCTTAAACTGGGTCAGCGTGCATCTGCGTAAGACAGATGGAGCTTCACAGAGACAGAATGATGGACATGTGTGTGTTGTGTGCACCCATGAGCCATGTGAACCTGTGTGCACCCATATGAGTCACATGCACCATGAGCTACATGCATCTGTGTACCCTGAGCCTCATTTATCTGTGAGTCTCATATATCTGTGAGCCATGTACACATATGAGCCATGTACATCTGTGAGCTGTGTGTGCCTGTAAGCCACATGCACCTTCATGTCATGTGTGTGAAGACTCATTGGTACACACAGACACGTGTGAATGATGGTTATATGTACAGGAGTTTCTGGTTAGCCAGTGTGAATTCTGGGTAGAGAGCTACATGTGTGTGGGTACACATGTTTAAGTGTTTGTGTTTGGGGCCACATGGAATGCATAATGTATGAGTCTGTCTGCATTTGTGCCTCTGTGTCCTGTGTCCTGGGCACACAGCAGCTGTCATGCACCTGTGTGTGGTGTGAGCACACATCTGGTGAGCATATGCACATATGCATGCCCATGTTGTGTGGAGTTGAAATGTGCAGGTGTCTGAATCCCCGCCCTCTGAAAGCCTGGCCTGGAGCTTTCGAGCCTGTCCACAGGATGCAGGGTCTGCTTGAGGTAACGAGGCCTCTCTGCCCCTGGCGGCACCCAGGGCCGCAGGCAGCTGTACTAACGAGGTTGCTTTCCCTGAGGCAAGGCGGTGGCTGCTTGGAGAAGGAGGAAGTTGGAGCCTGGGGCTCAGCTCCACAGCCCCTCCCCAGCTGCCTCGTTAGCAGGACAGTGGCTCTCCACAACCCCATGACCCCCAGCAGCTCAGACCCAGCCTCAGGTCCTGGTGACTATGGGGAAGTTCTAGAGCCCTGTGTGGCCTTGGTCTCCCCTCTCCAATGTTCAGACAGCACAAAGAGGGGCCAGCAACCACCCACCTATACCAGCCCTATGGACATGCCTGCTGAAGCCCCAGGCTCCCTTTATACAGAAAAAGGGTGACCCACAGGGGAAATCTGGGGCTCATCTAGATTGGTATCCCTCAAAGATGTCTGAAAACATGACTCGTGGTGATTCAGCAAAGGGGGACAAGAACCCATTTCCAGAGGGTTTCTACTGGTAAGAACACAACATACGTGTAAGATGGCCTGGACCAAGTGATGGTGATGACAACAACAATGATGATGACGATGAAGGTGTGACGACGACAATGATGATGACGATGAAGGTGATGGAGGTGATGAAGGTGATGGAGGTGATGACGATGGTGATGATGAAGGTGATGGAGGTGATGAAGGTGATGGAGGTGATGACGATGGTGATGATGAAGGTGATGGAGGTGATGAAGGTGATGGAGGCTGATGATGATGGTGATGATGAAGGTGATGGAGGTGATGAAGGTGATGGAGGCTGATGATGATGGTGATGATGAAGGTGATGGAGGTGATGAAGGTGATGGAGGCTGATGATGATGGTGATGATGAAGGTGATGGAGGTGATGAAGGTGATGGAGGCTGATGATGATGGTGATGATGAAGGTGATGGAGGTGATGAAGGTGATGGAGGCTGATGATGATGGTGATGATGAAGGTGATGGAGGTGATGAAGGTGATGGAGGCTGATGATGATGGTGATGATGAAGGTGATGGAGGTGATGAAGGTGATGGAGGCTGATGATGATGGTGATGATGAAGGTGATGGAGGTGATGAAGGTGATGGAGGTGATGACGATGGTGATGATGAAGGTGATGGAGGTGATGAAGGTGATGGAGGCTGATGATGATGGTGATGATGAAGGTGATGGAGGTGATGAAGGTGATGGAGGCTGATGATGATGGTGATGATGAAGGTGATGGAGGTGATGAAGGTGATGGAGGCTGATGATGATGGTGATGATGAAGGTGATGGAGGTGATGAAGGTGATGGAGGCTGATGATGATGGTGATGATGAAGGTGATGGAGGTGATGAAGGTGATGGAGGCTGATGATGATGGTGATGATGAAGGTGATGGAGGTGATGAAGGTGATGGAGGCTGATGATGATGGTGATGATGAAGGTGATGGAGGTGATGAAGGTGATGGAGGCTGATGATGATGGTGATGATGAAGGTGATGGAGGTGATGAAGGTGATGGAGGCTGATGATGATGGTGATGATGAAGGTGATGGAGGTGATGAAGGTGATGGAGGTGATGACGATGGTGATGATGAAGGTGATGGAGGTGATGAAGGTGATGGAGGCTGATGATGATGGTGATGATGAAGGTGATGGAGGTGATGAAGGTGATGGAGGCTGATGATGATGGTGATGATGAAGGTGATGGAGGTGATGAAGGTGATGGAGGCTGATGATGATGGTGATGATGAAGGTGATGGAGGTGATGAAGGTGATGGAGGCTGATGATGATGGTGATGATGAAGGTGATGGAGGTGATGAAGGTGATGGAGGCTGATGATGATGGTGATGATGAAGGTGATGGAGGTGATGAAGGTGATGGAGGCTGATGATGATGGTGATGATGAAGGTGATGGAGGTGATGAAGGTGATGGAGGCTGATGATGATGGTGATGATGAAGGTGATGGAGGTGATGAAGGTGATGGAGGCTGATGATGATGGTGATGATGAAGGTGAAAAAAAAAAAAAGAAAGCAAAACTCTGACTGATTGAATAACTGACCTAATTTCTGGTCTGGTTCCTGCTCCACACCTTACAAGTTGTGTGGTTGTGAGTCACTGACTCTCCATCTCTGAGACTCTGGTTTAAAAGCAAGGTGGTGTCCTGTCGTCCCACCCGCTGCTGGAGGGTAAGGTGGAAGGGTGCTGTGGTGGTCCCCATATGCTGGAGACAGCTGGTTCTCCTCTGTGACTCTCCACCGCTGTCATTACAGCCCTCAGTCCAGGTGAGAAAGGCTCTGCAGCTGTGACTAGCATCCCCAGGTCCCACAGGCATCACTCATGCCTGTGCTGGCGTGATGCTGGTGTGGAGGATGGAGCTACAGAGGCTCAGGCCAGGACTGCGCTTCCACCTCAAGTGTTAGCACAAGATGGTAGAGAGGAACAGGGGAACAAAATCAAGAAGCTAAAACCAGCACAGGAGCATGCCAGCTACTCACTGGCCAGAACTAGTCACATGATTGCACCCACCCACCAGGGAACCAGGAAATGCAAGCTTCCAGCTGCCCAGGAAGGAGAAAGGCAAATGGGTAACAGACAGCATGTCTAAGTCTCAGCCCGCAAAGGACGATCTCACATCATCTAGAGCAGCTAAGAATCAGAGGGGATGACAAGGTCACACAGCAAGTTGATTTCAGAACCGAGGGTCCAACCTGGGTCTCCTGGTCCATCTGACATGCTCCCTGCCAACACCGGTGCCTCCAATGTCCCCAGTAGCTCTGACCAGTTAGAAATATCCTATCACACCCAGGGAAAGGCTCCCTCTCTTTCCAAAAGGAGTCTGAGAAGAAGACGTCTCTGTTCTAACTGTGGATGCTGTTGCATGAGATGGGCCACAGCCTGCATTTGGTGACCATGAGGAAACTGTTGAGGATTTTTGTCCTGCATCTGAGCAAGGCAAAGTGACCATGTGAAATAAGCTGGGGTCTTGGATCCCATCAGCCCTGGTGCTCAGAGCCAGCAGGGGCCCACCTCTGGGGTCTGGTTACATGGCAGCCAATTGTCATTACTGTTTGAACCATTTGGGGTTGAGTCTGCGAACACTGTCAACCTAAGACATCCCGGATGAGAGAGTCCGATCTGACCCTTACTTCCAGCTGCTTCAGGCAAACTCCTGTTCCCCTCGAGAGCCTCCTCTACCCAGGGTTCCTCAGTGCTCTTCCCGGTCATTCTCCAAAATCCTCCCCTCCCATGCATACCTCGGTTCACCATTAGTTGATTCTTAGTGATTCTTTTATAATTTTTCTTGTGTTTTACCTGCATGTATATAAGTGCACCTGGGTCATGTAATGCCCAAGGAGGTCAGAAGAGGGCATTAGATCCCCTGGAACTGGCGTTAGAGATAGTTTTTAGCCACCCTGTATATGCTGGGAGGTGAACCCAGGTCCTCCTCAAACCAGCCAGTGTTCTTAACCACTTAATCTCTCCAGCCCTGTTACTGATTCTTTACCTCCCCCTTCATGGATATGTAAGTTCCCACAGAGCAAAGAAGAAACAGCCTTGCTGTGACCATTCATGGCTGGCACTGGGAAGTTCTTGATGTTTGTTGAGTGAATATACAAACTGCACTTGCTCATTCATTCATCTTTTGATTCCAGAATATTTACTAAGTAATCTTCAGGAGTCTGAGTGTCTTGGTTTGGGTCACTGGCAGATTCAAGAGCCTGGAATGGCACCTGCTCCCCCATTCCCTGGAAGCACTCAGACACCAGACACATGTTCACTGAGTTGGCAAGTATACTGGCCGGGAGACCCTGTCATGGTTTGGAGTATTCCGCCTGTCTCAGTGCTGGTAACAACCACTTTGACTGAGAGGCCTTGGCCGGCTAAGAGCAAGGGCAGGACTGGGGAAAGGTCTACATAGAGGGAGGAGATGGGGCTCGCTGGGGGCTAGGTCCTACCCTCACACCAGATAATGCCCAGGCATTATCCATCAAGGCTGCTGGCTGGGCCTGCAGAAAACAGAAGCACTTGAGATGGTGTTGGTGGGGAACAGGCAGTGGTGGCCGTTGTCTCCCTCCTCCCCAATATCCACAGTGAATGAACTTAATTACAAGGAAAATTGCTGCCACTGAGGGATGGGTTCGGGCCTCTTCTTCCTGTCTATGCTCAGAGGCTGGTGGCTCTGGAACTGACCGAGGACTTCACTCTCCCCAGCACGAAGGCCTTCAAGGTGAGACCTTGGAGTTGACAGTCAAAGCTGATCAGAGCCGCTGGGACCTGGATGTCCATCTCATCTTAACACCCATCTGACAACTGGGGAAACTGAGTCCTGGTGTATCCAGGCTCTGGGTTCCTGAGGCTCCAGGGCTATGTAAAATGTGGCCTCCTCTACCCCCAGGTCCTGCATTCCTGAGCTCTGGGCCAGTTCCCTCCTGGCCTCGGTTTCTTCCAAAGATCCTCGCACTGGACAAGATGAGATGCATGCGCTAATAAACAAGGCGGTCACATGTGCCACAGATGGACCTGGCACCTGTGCCGATGAGACCCCATGACCTGCAACTCTACTTCTGTGAAGGCCCAGAAAATTCTAGAATAGGATCCAGATTGGAAAATTCTAGACTAGGATCCAGAATAGAGGGCTCCAGGGGTCTTGGGTTTGGGTGAGCCAGAGCTTCTGTTTGGAGAGACCAGAACATTCCATGGCCAGGTGAAGCTGCGATCCACACCCCTGAACTGGGTGCTCACAAACAGTTAAAAAGATCATAGCACTGTGCATATTTTACCACATTAAAAAAATTCAAGTGTGTGTGGTGGAGCTCTGGGCTCCGTTTTCATCTTTGAATCCTAGGCAGTTCATTCATTCAAACCATAAATATTCACGAAGCAGACACTGGGGTGCGGAGGCAGGAGACGGGGACCCCCCACCTGCGCAGAGGGGCTGAGCGGGAGGTGCACAGCAGAACAGCGCACGCATTAATAAACAAGGCGGTGACAGGGAACTGAACGAGGAAAGAGATAAACAGGGCGTGCACAGGAGAGGCGGGAGGGCTGCTTGCATGGGGGGGCAGGACTCCACAGGGGTCTCACACAGTATCAGGGGTCCCCCAGTACCTGCAGGAAGCAGCCATGCAAAGGGCTCAGAGGAAAGAAAAGCCCAGACAATGCTAGGCATGCCTTCACATCAGGTATCTTCTTCCTGCCCTCCAGCTTGGTGTCCCACCCAGGCCAGGGCTGTGAGCCGAGAGATGGACTCCGAGGTAGCCAAGATTCCCCGGAACAGCTTCTGAAAGTCCTTCCACTGGTCTAACTCCCCTCTCTCCTGCTGCTAGCATCTCTTAGGAAGTGTCTGTCCTCGCAATCACGTCTCCTCCCATCTCTCAGTGTCCCCAGAGGCCCTCAGTGGGGAAAAACCAAAGGCCAAGCCCAAGAGTGGCTGTTTGTGAGATGTGCAGTACAGGAGGGAAGCCGCAGCTTGTTAACGGTAATATAATTAAGTCCCAAGCTGGGGCCGGCCCATTAGCGCCTTTCTATCCTGGAAGCCAGTGCTTTCTTAATGAGAGGCTCTGTAACAAAACTGGGCTTCCATTGTCTCCATTATGAGCCAGTTACCTGGTAATTCACACACCCTGGTTGGGGGGGGGGTGACCTGAGGTGCCAAAGGTCTTCTCTGGCTGTGATGAATACTGTCCTCCTGTCTGCTCAGGCCCAGCCTGGAGGGTCCCCGCACAGGAGACTTCCCACTTGCTCCACCAGCCAGAGGGACAACTTCTTGCCCTTCTGGTTGTTGCTAATTGAGGTGAAACTCACATGACCAGAAATTCCTCTCCTAGGTATATACCCTAAAGAATTGAAAACAGGTGTCCAAACGAGGATTGGTACACATGTATTCACAGCAACACTGGTTATGTGAGCCACCAGGCACAGTCAATGGATGGACAGATAAGCAACTGTGGTCTGTCCACACAGTGGAATATCATGCAGCCTTCAAAAGAAATAGTATTCTGATACACACTACTGTGTGAGTGAACACAGACAGCCACTCTGAATCACATCCAGACTCCCAGAACGGCTCTTCAAGGCCTAGGGCCCTGTTTCTTCCCTTTTGAGCCCGCTTCCTTGTCCTCTTCACTCAGCTCCACTAGCCTTTCACCTATGACTAGAACACAGGAACATGCTCCCTTCTTGGGGAGGGCCTACCCCTCGCTCCTCAGTCCCGCTGGAGCAGGGACTCCTCCCCAGGCTTCTCCTCAGGCTCCTGCCCAGATCCTCCCCATACTCTTCCCCAGACTCTTCCCCAGGCTCTTCCCATACTCTTCCCCCAGCCCTACCTCCCACACATGCAGGTCCCAAAATAGTACCACCAGAGGGAGACCAAGCCTTCATCAAGGCCTGGGGGCCTTTCCTAGACAAAGCATAATGCCTCGGGGCCCATTTCACAGACCCTAGTTCTTTGGCACTAGCCACCACATCCCATCATGTGAGTATGCAAAGACCCTGTCTCCCCACCAGCACCTGCCTTCCCCCTAGGTCTCCAGGACCCCCACCCTGCTCTGAGAAGCAAGGGCTAACTCCTGTTGCCATTTGCCCAAGCTCAGGATCATTCCACCCACTGATTCCACCACTGCTAATGGGAAATGGGTCACAAGGAATGGGTTAATTGCCCACTTGTAATCTGCTCTCCAGCAGAGGACCGCCAGTGGGCACACTGGATTGCTGAGCCGGTCTGGCCTGAGCCAGAAAAAGTACCCGCACATCAGACTGAAGGGCAAGGAGGCATCCCAGGAAAGGCCTGCCAGCTGGTTCTGCTCCAAAGAGCAGCTCCCCATCCTTTACAAGTCATTGAGATGCACAACCAGTAACCAGGAAAGAATAGAAATCCTATCAACATAATGAGCCAGGAAATAACAAAGCTAGCTTCCAGGGGAGCCTGAGAGAGGCTCTGTGGTAAAGTGCTCAGCATGCAAGCAGGAGGACCTGTGTTCAGTCCCCAGCGCAGTACAGGAAGCTGCCGTGGTGAGCACACACCTGTGACCCAGAACTGGGAGGTGGAGATGGGAAGATCCCTGGGGATCACTGGTCAGTCAGTCTAACCAATCAGTGAGTTCCAGGGCAGTGAAAGACCCCACCTCAAAATTCAAAGTGCAGAGTGACTGAGGGAGACACCAGAGGTTGATCTCTGACCTCCCAAGTATACTTGCACCTGTGGACACACATGAACATGTACACACAAATACACACATAAAATAAAAATAAATAAATACACCCGTTAGCAGGACAAATGTGCCATCAGTCCCCTGCATGGTCTCCCGCAGGCCCAGCCTCTACCACTGAGATGACATGGTCAGGATTCTGTTTCAAAGCAGGAAAGCATGGTTCAGGGAACCCAGCCACCTGTGTGAGGTCACACAGCAGGAAAGTAGAGGGTCACAGAGAGACTGCAGGTCTTTGAACGCAAAAACCAGAGAGACTCTGTCTCAAAAAGAAGAAAAACCAAAACTCAAAACATTAGCCTTCCTAGAAGGCACTACTGACCCTTTAATGATGTGGGGTCAGGCAGTGAAGGGGTCCCCAAGGCTCTCCCCAGAGAATAGCAATGCTGTCCTCTGGGTCTAGGAGCGGTGTGTAGAGTGGAATTGGGCAGATATACTGGGGGTGCTGGAGCCTGGGAACACAAGCTGGGGGAGAGGACAGCAGTGTAGGGAAGAACTAGACTCTGGGACAGTGAACCCCAAATCTACAGCCCAGGACCAGGACTTAGCAGCTTGCTGGGCTTAAGACTCAAGGGACAGCTGCTTCTCTTCCGGAACCCTCCATTTCTCCTCTGTGAAATGGGTTAGTGACAGCACTACCTGCAGGATTCAGTGGCATGGAGCATTGCGATCTTGGCAGGTACACAGTAGGCACTGAATGGATGCTTACGGGATGTAGAGACAGGAGATCACTAGTTCAAGGACATCCTCGGCTACCGTGCTACCAGAAAAGTCTGAAAGAGGAATTACCGAGATCAGGCTGTGGGCGTGTCTGTGAGGAGTCTTGTGATTTGTGGTGGGAAGCACCTGTCCTCAGCCAGGGCGGGAAGCTGCACCCACCGCAGGAAGCTGACACTTCGTCGTCCTCTCCACCCTGGCTGTCCTATCACTAGCTGCTGGAGCTCCTGCCTCGACCTCCCAGGAATGATGGGCTGACCTGGATAGAGTTGTACCTAATAAACCTCTTCTCAAAACTGCTTTCCGTGAGGGTGTTTGTCACAACAGAGGTGGAGCAAGTTCGAGGCCAGCCTGGGCTACATGAGACCCTGTCAAAGAAGAGGAGGAGGGAGAGGAGAGGGAGGAGGAAGGGGAAGAAGGAGGAGTGGAGCAGGGAAGAATCTCAGCAGTCACTTCGCACAAGTCCTCCTCTGCAGAAAGAGCCCTGTGCCTCCTGGCTGGTGACCTGGTGGTGTGATAGAGGAAAGCTGGGTCTGGGCTGAAACCTCAGGTCAGGGGAGGCTGTAAAGACACTTCAGTCTGGTTTCCCTGATAGGTCGTCAGTCTTCTGGCAGGAGCTCTCCCCAGAGGGCTGTTTGTGCAGGAACTGGCCAGTTGGCATTTAGTCACCTTTATATGACCTGGGAGATAAATCTGTCATTTTGGCTTGTCTGTAGGGGACCCTGGGAGGCCAAGCTGTAGCACGTGTGTGCTAAGTTCCCAGCTCCACTAATGGAGGCCCTGGAGCCCTGGGAAGTGCCAGTTTCTCTGGGGACTGGACTTTAAAAGTCTCAATTGCACCTGTGCTTTGAGCTTCTCCTTGGGGGCCAGGACTAGAATCACTAAGGAGGGCACTTTGGATGGGAAGGGCCTCTGTTTTGAGGCACAGAAGAGAGAAAGCACCCCAGGTGCAGTGTACCCCATGAGACCGGGTTCAGTCCCTGCCCCAGCAGCAGTCTGAGCCAACATCTTCCCCTCCAAGCCTGTTTCCTCCTCTGAGAACTAGACGTACCGACCTGGGGACGAAGGCCTCCTGCATCAAGCTTGGGTTTAAACGGCCTTGCAGAAACTGCAGCTTCAAGCCAAACTCCAGTGTCATTACATCATGGCTGGGCTGAGGCCCATGTCAGGCTCTGACCTGGGTGAGGGCAGCTTCATGCCCCAGCCTAGCTCCTGCATCCACAGCGAGGCAAGGCAAGGCTCACAGGAAGCCAAGAGTGTGCTGCCAATGGAAGGGGTTTGCACCGACATCCTGGGCTCCGAACCACCAGCCGTTTCCTCCCTCATTTACAAACCTGTTCCCAGGTCCCAATCTGAGATCCCGCAAGTACCATAGTGCCGGCCTTCCTGAGACCAGTCTCACCCCTTGTATGTTCTAGGGACAGCAGGCAGGTGGCAGTGTATAACCTGGAAACCCAGGAAGTGCTTTGAACTGCCGGGTGGGTACCTGCTCGACCTCATCTGGGAGGCCCAGAGGCTCACCCCTACCGAGGCCCCCAGGTTGGTGTTATCCACCTGCTAGAGGCCAGTCTATGTAGCATTCATTTCCTTGTGGGAAGAGTTGTGACCACAGGAAAATACCTGCCAGAGGAAGACTCCTTGAGCTCCAGTCTGGCACACAGCCGTGTCCACCCAGGGGTGAGGATGCAGCTAAACCAGCCCTAGCAGAGAGCTCAGCACCGTGGCTTTGCAATCCACTGGCAGCTCGGAGCAGGTTCCTGGCCTTTCTTCAAGACTCGGTTTACCCTTGTGTTCAGTCCCATCCCCACCCACAGTGTGGCACCCTCTGCTCCACCCTGAGACGTGTGCTCCTGAGTCTCAGCATCTTCCTGAGGGACCAGATGCTTCTGTGTCTTCTAACAGTGAAATGGCCAGATTTACCAGGCCAGAGCCAGACCTGCATCCTCCACTCCTTGAACACGGCACACACGCACGCACACACACACACATAGAGACACGCACATGAACACGTACACACGTGCACACAGGGTCACACAGACACATGCACACACACACGGATAGAGACACGCACACGAACACATGTACACATGTGCACACAGGGTCACACACACATGTACACACACTCACACACACGGACACATAGAGACACGCACATGAACACATGTACACACGTGCACACAGGGTCACACACATGCACATACACGCACACACACACTTTGGCAGAACCACCCCTCCCCTGGACCTCCCCTGTCCCCCAACCATCTTTGGCAATCCTTGACAGAGTGCCCCTCCCTCAGGGACCAGTCGGTGGCAAATGTCATGTTGGATCCTGGACTAGAGTTTCAAGGCACTTAGGGATGATCACCAATAAATTCAACCTCCTTCGGGCAAGAGGGGTGAGGAGCTTGGCTGGCCAAGCAGCCCCAGGCCTGTGCCCCGAGCCTCAGGGTACAGACGCCCTGGGGGCAGAAAGGGGAGGGCAGCCACCACGTCGTGTCCTCAGGTTTCCCTGCCATGGCTGTTTTGAATAATTCAGCGATATCGGGTCTCCTGGGCACTGTTGTCTTCAGCAAAAGCAAGGCAATGCTTGCTGCCTGTGGAGGGCCCGGCCTGCTGCCCTTTCTCTGTTAATCAGGATTAATGAGTCAGTGAGGGGACGGACACGCCGGCCCTGGGCATGGACGCTGGCAGCCAGCTCTCCGGGCACAGCACGCCTCAGAGGCAGTGCCTAGATGTCCTCAGGCAGTCTTCCGTGGCAGCCGTTAGCCTGTGGATAACGAGTGCTCGCCCAGGCTGCCAGACCCCGGGCCTCTCTGCCTGGCCCTTGAGGCTCTGGGGACAGGAAGGCAAAAGTAGGGACCCTGGGTGAGCAGGATTTGGCCCTGTGCCCCAGCAGCCTGGCCGGGTGAGGGTTGGGGCAGGCTGTGCGTCACACACAGCCCCGGGCTGTGAAGCTTCTGAGATCAGCTTCCTGAAAGAGAGATACCAGGACAGTGAGGGCCCTCACGGCAGAGCAGCCCTCTCCTGTGCCTGGCTTTCTGACAGCTGTCACTCAGGCAGAGTATAAAGGACAGTGTCTTTCTGTCTCTTGCTGGTGTGCCTTCCTCTCCTTCCCCCTCCTGCCTGTAATGGCCAAATAGGTGTCTCAGGTTATGTCACTAACAAGCTGTGTGGCCTTGGAAAACACATTCAACCTCTCTGGGCCTCCATTGCCTATCTAAAAGTGGAAATTTATTTTTAAATTATTACTGAGTCAGATTTGGTGGTTTAAACAAGTAATCTCAGCACTCTGGAGGCTGAGAAAGGAGACTCATGCTTTGAGGCCAGCCTGGGCTAAGTAGTGGGATCTTGTATCAAGAAAACACACAAGAACATCACCAGATCACAGTTTGCTGGGTGTGTTCTTCCACAGCATCTTCATCCACTAGCCAATATCAAACATAGCTTCATGGGGGTCACTCTGCGTCTGCCTCGCCACACTGTGCACTCCAGTGTGGTGCTGCAAAGAGCGGGCTGTGGCCTCAGCTGGTGGCTAGCTGTCTCCTGTTGTGGTGAGAGGCACCCGTCCTGTGGCAACTCCAAAGACCACAATTGTATTCCAGTGTAGACACCAGGCCAGTCTTTTATTCTCATTTAATTTTTCTGGTATTTTGGGTTTTACTCTATTTTACAAAAGTATCCTCGTATAGTGGATTAGAAATTTTACAAAATATGTATCAGTTCCTCAGCACCAGTAACTTAAAGGAGGGTATCAAGGATAAACTCTAGAGTGTGTGAGCCCCCCAGAGGAGCCTGTTGCAGGCAACTGGGGCCTGAGAATCTACAGTCTGACAGGAGCCCAGGGGAGGCTGAGGCTGTGTATCTAGGGGCCACGGTCAACAGGGCAGAAGAGGGAGCTTGTTGGCTAATGCCTTGCCCTGCCTTGCCCTGCCTGCCCTGCCTG
This sequence comes from Nannospalax galili, assembly GCF_000622305.1. NCBI lineage: Eukaryota > Metazoa > Chordata > Mammalia > Rodentia > Spalacidae > Nannospalax > Nannospalax galili. The sequence goes on from NW_008348865.1 coordinate 986,429, forward strand.
GCCCATAGCCAGACTCCTCAGCTGCGGGAGAAACTGTTCCTAGTTCACGCTCAGCTCAGGGTCACCAGGGCCTCTAGACACAGAGGTTGCCAAGTTCAGACTCACTCCCAAGTGAGAGGCATTTTCAAGAATCTCATACTCAGCAGCATCCAACATACCAACATGCACCAAGTAGGAACTACATGCCAGGCACTGTGGTATGTGAGGCGGGATACACTGCTTGGAAGGTCAGGTGCACAGCTCTGGGCTCTTCTAGTGTCTGAGCCACAGGCCCAGGCTGAGCCAGCAATCAATCCACAGCAGCTGCTTTAGCTAGCGTCATTTTACCACACAGGAGCACCTGGTCTTCATGGCAAGTCATTATGAAAGAGGTATAGTTGCTAGCTACTGCTGTATAACAAAATGGCCCAGCATTTAGCAGTTCCAAATAGCATCTGTCTACCCACTGTTGCCTGAAGATATATGGCCACTGGCTATTCCGTTTCTAGACCGTCTGACAGTCACTGGCTGACCCACTTTTGCATCTAGGGTCAACTGAATGCTGGAAGTTTGAGAAGAGTCTTGGCTGGCTAGCTCACATCTGATGGTCTCCAGCAGGCTAGCGTGGGATTCTTATGGGAATGGCAGGGACAGTGAGAATGGAGTGTGTGAAGACACAGAAAACCCAGGCTTAGGACAGACACATAGCCATTCCTGCCTCGTGTGTGTGTGTGTGTGTGTGTGTGTGTGTGTGTGTGTGTGTGACACCAACCTCGGGAACGCTTCCTTAGGACCATCCACCTTGTTTTATGAGACAGGGTCTCACTGGCCTCGAGCTCACCAAGCAGCCCAGGCCTGCTGGCCAGTGAGTGCCATGGATCCTGTCCCCACTGCCCCAGCACTGGCATTACAGGTATGTACCACCACATCCGACTTTTTATGTGGGTTCTGGGGATCCTGATGCAGGTCCTCATGGTGGTGCCTGACTGAAGACCATCCCCACCCACCTCTGCTGTGTTTTATTGGCCAAAACAAGTCACAAGGACACCCCAGAATTGAGGGATGAAAAACAGTTTTAAGGGGGTTGGAGGGTTAGAGCTGTACTGCACAGGTCAAAATGCAAAGGGAAGTGAAGATTCAAGGCCATCTGCGTGGGCTGATCCTTATTGCCTGTTTCTAGATGAAAAGACTGAAGGTCAGAGAGGTTCAGAGTCTGGCCCCCGTCTGACTGTTGGAGAGTGGCCGAGCCTAGCTCCGCCTGACTGGAAATTCTGCTCTTAGGATCCATTTAGACTCTTCTGGTAACTCAATTCACCACAGGCAGAGGGTGTGCAAACATTTTGACATCTCCAGTGGAGGTGTTTGCCCCCTCCTGCTCCCGGGCCAGCCCTGCCCTCTAACCACAGCCCTGCTTTCCGTCAGCGCTCTCCCCGGCCTCCTGGGCCTTGCCGCTTCGGGCAATTTATCTTTCCCTCTTTTTTTAATGGTTTCTTTAGCACAGGGGTTTCATAATGAGACAAACTGAAGGGCTTGGCCAGCAAGTTGAGCAGCAGCGTGTTTGCAGCAGGGTAGAGTAGGGAGCTGACACGAGCTGAGGAAGAGCCCAGCACGGCATAGGCCAGTGGCCCCGAATTCTGGGATGGGGGACTTGGAGAATTGGGGGAAACAACACCCTTGTCCCAAAACTCTGGTGCTCTCGTTCCAGTTTCCCGGGCTTATAGTCCTAAAAATAGCTACAGATGCTCCTGAGAGGGGGTGCAATGGTATGGGTAGCCTAGACCTTGGGGGTGCAGTGGTGTGGGTAGTCTATACCTTGGGGGGGTGCAGTGGTGTGGGTAATCTAGAAACTTGAGGGGAGTCTAGCACTTTACTTTCCAGTCAATGCCCATTTATGGTCCCTGTCCCCTTTTTCCAGGCTGAATCTCAGATCTGGGCCGGGGTGGGCCACAATCTACAAATATGAAGGTGCTGGTAATTGATTTCTGCACAACAAAATCACCCCAAATGTGGCATCTTGGGATGACAATGAGATTTGCTAATGGCCAACGGTGTCCATTCATGGGCAGCCTGCCTGGTGAACTGCAGAAGCCATCCCTCACACATCCCCTGGGACTTCTTGTGACTTTTCTAGTCCCCGGTGCATGGGGTGTTTTCTAACCCTAGACTCTGGGCTGCTTCGCACTGAGGCCCTTCCAGATCTTCTATTATCTGCCCAGTCCTTAGCCAGCTTTGAGAAAATTCCAGAGCCAAGAGCCTGGCTGTCTTTTACCTGCTGTGTGCTGTGTCACACTTCCCGGAGGCAGCAAATGCCACTTGGCTGGGAGGCTTCATGACGGAGATGGTCCCAGCACATAAATTAGGCACAGAATCCTCTTTCAAATTTCAGCTGGTATTTTCAGAGTGTTTTCCTGCTGTGTGTGAAACGCTGTGTTGGTGGCATGGTCTTCATCGTTTCTTAATGTTTGCTGCTGTCTGGTCCCTGCTTTCTGAAGCATCCTACTTTAGGGATGAAGACCCTGTGCAGGGCAGTGGCTCACATGTCACTCCACCCCACCCTTCCTGACCCCTCGCCAGGCTCCACTCTTCCTTTTCTGAAATCTGCCTTAAGCTTTCCCCCACCGCCACTGAAGAGTCCATTCTTGGTTAGCTTGGGAGCTATTGTAACAGGGGAGGTCCTCAGGAGACTGTCCTTGGTAGACAGGCTTCCTCACCCTGGGCCCAGATTCTAAGTTATAAAGGAAATGTCACCTAAATGACTAAAATGTTAACCGCTAAATAATCTTTCTCTGGATTTGCAGAATCGGGCCATGCCTGGTGACCTTCGGATTTTATCAGAATATATAAGATGCTTAAAGCAGAAAAGCAATGTGTTTGTCTAAAGAATGATAGGAACTAACTCGCAAAGTCAAAGTCGATTATGATGTTTGTAGGTGACACGGGCCTCCCGCTGAACCTTACTCCTCCCATAAAAACCTCCTCATGTACCTGAATCCCCAAAATGGTCTTTCTGGAAGATGAGCCTCTCTGCCTCCCGTCTTCTCAATGTGACAGTCTCTGAATAAACCTTTCTTCTCTCCAGCCCTCCTCTCTCTGGACTGACTTTCAAGCAGTGAGCAGACAGACATGAGTCCAGTAACCACCTGGCTCTTCATAAGCCACAGGGCAGGTGCTTGGATGACATGCAGATGGGAGGAGACTCAGGGAACATGGAGTAGTTCAGTGCCCCGAAGTGAGAAGCATCCTCCTGCTCAGCCACAGTGAATCTGACCTTCTGAAGGGGGTGATGAGAAGCAGAGGGCAGCAGATGGACTGACAGCAGCAAGAGAGGAAAAGTCAGAGTGAGCCGCCCGGTGTTCCCCAAAGAGCAGATGCACCTGGTTTTCACACCAACTCTCCATGGTTATTAAGTTTAAACTCCTAACGAGGAGCAGGTGGAAAATGGAAGAAAATCATGGAACAAATCTGCGTCCCATATTTCTTATCTAAATGAAAGATAATGTTGAAAAACACAGACCACCTTCTGCAAATGTGGCGGCCACAGCCCAGGACTTTGCCATCGACAAGGTGTTTGTGTTGCAGACCCAGGCCTGGTCAGGGTGGGCAGAAAGACAAGACCCACCCACTGGAGCTTGGTGTAGAGAGAGATGCCCACCAGCTGCCCCTGGGATGGAGAGTCACCCCATGAGAGGCAAAGGCAGAACATATAAGCTTGGTGTCAAGTTCCAGACAGCATTTTAAATAACACTGTGGACAAGGCAGCTGGCCTCATTGGACCTCGGTTTGCTCATTTTCAGGAATCTCTGCAAGGATTTAAATGAGTTCATATGGAGCAACAGCTTGTGGTCAGGATCAAAAAGAAGCGGTCACTATGACGGAGACTGTGGGCATCTTGTTGACAAATGCTGACATTCACTTCCTGAACACACAGGAAACCACCCTTCCTAGTCCCTCCCATGAAGTGAAGCCACATGGCTGGTTCGTGAGTGGAAGGGATGCCAGGCAGTGCAATGGAGAGTTTCCAGTCTCGCTTGTCCCTTGCCCCAAAAGAGGAGGCAGCACCCACTGCAAAGAAAAAGTGAGGGCTATAAAAAGCCCAATCTCAAGCGGAACCTGGATCCCTCAAGGGGCCTGGATCCCAAGTCACTACATGGATCCCAACCTCATGGAGGACTCTACATCAAAAAAAAAAAAAAAAACTTTGATTGCAAGGTTTCTGTTCCAGCAACCTATGCTGACCCATCCAGTAACCATTTCTTGACTTCTGTGTTACATCTAGAAGGTTCGTATTTAAGCTCAAATAGTTCCGTGAGATTATTGACTAACTGGGGCTGGACAGATGGCTCAGTGGTTAAAAACATTGGTTGTTCTTGCAGAAGTCCTGGCTTTGATTCCCAGCACCCACATGGCAGCTAACAACTGTCCGTAACTCCAGTCCCAGGGGATCTGACAGCCTCTTCTGACCTCCGAGGGTATTTGCATGACATGGATGCACTTACCTACATACAGGCAATACACGCATACACATAAAATAAAAATAATAAATTTTTTTGTTTAAAAGAAAGATTATTGACTAACTGAACAACCTGGAATACATGGACCCCTGTTGAGCTCCCAAATCAAAGAATGGTTACCGCAGAGAAACAGGACCTGCCCATACCAAGGAAAGGGATTTCCACAGCCCAGTCCCTCACGCTGGCTTTCTGTTTCTCTCCCCATCCTCCACCTGGCATGCTCAGTCACATGACCTTCCCATTGTCCCCACACTTGCCCCACACCTGATGGCAGCGTGGGTGCTGTAGGCTAACCCTGGGACAGCCAGCAAGGAGCCTCCTCCCATCCTGTCACCCTCCCTTCTCATTCCCCACCACAGTGTTGGCCCAGAAGAGCGAGATGTGGATCCAGAAAAGAGCTTTTTCCTGGAATAACTGATCCTTGTCCCAAGCACCATCAGACCACAGAATGAAAGAGATTCAGCATCAAAGCTGTGTGGAGATTGAGGGTAGACTGCCAGATAGTCAAAGAAAACTAAAAACCATAGAATCACACACAAAATATTAGAATCCCAGAATGATAGGTCTCAGCCGACCTGAGTGCTGACTTGGTGTATGGGGCCTTCTACGGCCTTGGGTTTTATCGCACAGGTCACGAGCTCCAGGTCCTGCAGGATCCTGTAGGAAGGGAGACGAGCAGCCCTTCCATTTCCATCCCACAGAGACAAAGCACAGCTTTTTCAGAAAGATGCACCTGCATCTGGACAATTCTCTCCTTGACCATAGGTAAGTTAGGGTCCTCTTTGCCCCTTCTCCAGACCTTGACCTTGGCCCTTGATGTCAGAGGGATGATGCTGACCAGCCTAGCAGGGAATCTCTTGGGTCCTCATCACCTGCTGTGCTCCAGTGTGTCTCCTACCTTGACATCTCAGCCCTGCTACCAGCCTCCGGCAAGAGTAAAGCCTCTGCCCTTAAACCCCTCCTGACACTCCCAACCCAAGCTTCAACTTAAAGCCCCCTATTTCCTGTATCCAAAGTTAAGCTGATCTCTCTCCTGTGGCAGCAGTCCTGATATCTGTTCAGCAGCCCAGCCTCCCTCTGGCTCTCACAAGCTTCAGATGAGTCTCTAACACTTTATCTCAGTAGACCAAGCAGGTAGAGCTGCTCACACTGAAAGCAGAAAGCAAACTTGAACCCTTTGTTCTGTGTCTGTGGACCTTGTCAGCACTTCCTGACCTGCAGGACCCCAAACAGCCAGGAAACCTTTACGGGAGCAGTATCCACTGCACGGTACCCAGTGTCCACTCATGTGTGGCATCCCTGGGGTGCCTTGTGGGCACATGTTTATGCATGCAGTGTGTTTTTGTATGCATGTTCAGGTGTGTACAGTGTGCTTGTATGTATGAGGTGTTATTAGTCTGTGTATTCATGTATGCATGTTTATGTGTGTGACGTGTGTTCGGTATGTGTTATGTTCTTATGTAAATATTCATTTGTGTGCTCTGTGGGTATATCTGTCTGTGGGTGGTATGTTCCTGAGTATTCATTGTGTGTGATGTGTGTACGCATGTGTGTATTTGTCAGTGTGTGATGTGTTCATATATGTATAGTGTGCTCCTGTGTGAGATGTATTCATGTGTGTGTTTATGTATGTGGTGTGTTCATGTATGTATTGTGTTCCTGTGTATTTGTTGTGTGTGATGTATGTATGCATGTGTGTATTTGTCTGTGTGAGGTGTGTTTGTGTGTGAGAGATTAGAGTATTCCTGTATGTGCAGTGTGTTCATGTGTGTGTATTGCTGTGTGTACATGTGTGCCTGTGCCTGTGGAGACCAGAGGTCACCCTAAGGTGTCATTCCTCAGGAGTTACCCACTGTGTTTTTTTGAGACAGGGTCTCTCATTGGCCTGGAGCTCACTGATGGCTGGGCTGGCTAGCCAGTGAGCCCCGGGGCTCCTCCTTTCTCTCTTTCCCCAGCGCTGGGACGGCACATGTGTGCCGCACTGTGCTTTCTATGTGGTACTGGGAATGAAGCTTGGGTCCTCCTGCTTGCGTGGTGGGCAGCACACCCCCAGCCTTTACAAAAAATTTGCAGCTCCAGAGGAAGCTGGCCCTGAGCTTCCCTTGTCACCTCCAGTTCCCCTCGGTACAGTGGCCCCCATCTGCTGCAGACCTTCAGTCACGATGGTCAGCATGGCCTGTCCACTGCCAAGCTGCAGAGTGTCGGGGCCAGAGGTGCTCTGTCCACAAGACAGACCCAGGGCCAGGTTCAAAGCTGTGCCTGTCTTCACCTCGGGGCATTGAGGACATACACTAAGGTGGGTGACTGGTCACTGAACCATGACAGCCACACTACTGGCAGCAGAGCTTCCCTGAGATGCAATGCTCTTTCCCTGAAGACTGGAGAAACTTCCAGACCCTCACAAGCTACGCCCCTCATTTTATCCTCACATCTACCCTTAAAGTGCCTGTTGTTGCCTATGACTTACACCAGGCCCTATCTCCTCATTGGCCCTCACCCTACACTGTCCTGCCTGCTCCTGGGACTCGGGCCTCACAGAGAACACCTGGGTCTCCACCTCAGCACCCCCAGGCCTGTCCTGTGTCTCTGTAGAAAAAGGTACCATCATGTGCTCTTGCAGGGTAGCCCTATGAAATTCCTCCATTGCAACTGCTTGGATTTGAAGCAAAAATTAAAGTTACAGGCAGCCAGCTTGCTGCCGCCACCTATTTGTAGTGTCAATGAATCCAGAGCTGAGCCCAGCACTAGCTGTAGGTACAGGTGCCCAGAATATTCACGAGCTACGGCAGTCCCCCATGGCACGGCTCATCTCTAGCAAGTCACTGGCTCCAGCACGTCTCGGATGCCACCCACACAACTCAGCTCGAGATTTGGCTGGCTCTTCGTCCTGCTGGACCCAGGCCACAGCACCAGGGCTGTATGAGGCAATCAGAGGGCCATGGAGAGCAGTGTACATTCCAGCCTGGGAGCTGGGGCAGGTGGGGCTGCTTCTCAGGGGTACCCACTGAAAGAGCGACCGTTTGGGGGCCTGGGAGATGCTTCACACAAGCATGTGAACTGGAGTTCAGACATCCAGAGTTCATATAAAATCCAGGCAGGCAAGGTGGTGACTGTGTCCCAGCATGGAAGAGGCAGAGGCAGAGGCTCACCACAGCAAGCCGGCTGCTTGTCCACCTGGAATCCAAAAGCTCCAGGTTCATGGAGAGACCCTGCCTCCACAGTTAACGTGGGGAGCCGGGGAGGAAAACACTCCACATTAACTTCAGGCCTAGACACACACACACACACACACACACACACACACACACACACA
>NW_008348865.1:994889-1019341 GCF_000622305.1 Nannospalax galili
CACCTCACCCTACCCCCTTCATACCAAGACCTGGCCTGAACCTTCAAGAATTGGGGCAATGCCTCCATGCCCCTGAAAAGGCTTTTTTCCTTTGTGGGGTGGTGCATGGGCTTCTCTGGATACACACCCCTCAGACTCTTTCAGACCCACAGGGGCATGAGTGTGTCTGAAGTCTTGGGACTCAACATCAAGATCTTCAGGCAAGGGCAGGTCCCTGGAATGAGATGAAACCCAGGACACAAAGGTCAGGTCCAAGCAGGGCTGAAGGGGACTGTGCTGGGGGTCTGGATCGGCCAGAGCCAGTTGAGTCTGAGGCTTCGCACCCTCCCTCTGAGCCTGATGATACTAAAAGGGCACACCAGGCCCGGCTCCACTTCCTCTTTCTCTGCTCCTCTTCCTCTCCTTTCCCTCCCTCTTAGGCAGAGCTGACTAGGACAACCCATCTTCTCGGAGCCACTCCAATATGGCTGCATTTAAAAATCTTATTGGATGAGGTTTTACGAGCTGACTTGCTTGATGTGATGTGGGTTGGGGAACATGTCAGGGGCCTGGCAGAGACTGGAAATGATGCTAATTACCAGTGATAATTTCTGCATCTTCACATAAAACAATGTTACAAAAACTCCCATTACAATGGTTAAAAGACAAATCATTTAACAAGCCCCTCTCTTTATGACTCTGTTAGACAATTTACACAGCAGCCTTTGAACAGGGGGCCCGTGTGATGGCCCAAGGCACTCCAACTGTAAGCCACGCTGCAGTGAAGACGGAGTTCATCACTTGTCATTAGTCAGAGTCAAAAGCAATCATGGAGAAGCCGTTTGGCTTGTCAGATCAGCCACCGTGGCCCAGCATTAGGTAGCACTCTGAAAGGGGCCCAGTACCCAAAAGAAGCCCCCAGCCACTGCCCAAGATGCCTCTTCCAGGCGGCACCTGGATCACCCCATCCCACCCTGTAGAGGGCTTCAGTGCCCACTCCCCAGCTCTATCCCTGGGAGACTTGGTCAACTGACATGTTCTGGCCAATGAAGTTTGTCTTAATTCTTCCTTTGTGGTATGTTAAAATCCCCCAATAAAAGCAACTTAAGGGTGAAAGGGTTTTCTCCAACTCACAGCCCACAGGGACACAGTCCATCATGGCAGGAAAGGAAGACATGGGACAGGAGCAGCAGGCTGGCTTGTCACATGACATAGGTGCTCTGAAAGCAGAAGGCAACAGGAAGAGGGGACAAGCTATAAAAACTGAAGGCCCGCCCCCAGTGACCCACTTCCTATTGGCAGGATCCACCTCTTTAAACACTTCACAGCCCTCCCAAACAGAGAAGGGGACCAAGTGCTCAAACACATAAGCCTATGGGGGACATTTCACAGCCAACCCACAACAGCAACAGCAGCAATCACTGTCACGCCTAGAGTGTCTAGAGTCCTGGAGATGCCTCTCAGCCTCTCTCCTCAGCCTCAGTGATATCATGTCTCAAAAACTAAGGTGGAAAGTGACTGGGGAAGATGCCTGATGCTGACCTCTGGTTTCCACATGCATCTGCATACATGTGTATATGTGCACACCCAGAAGCCATGATCCAGAGGTGCTCACAGGGTTCAGGAGCATGTGGCCAGGTTCTACCAACATGCAGTGCTCTTTGATGTCAGGGACTAGAGCAATGTGATGCTCTCCAGGGTTCTGAGCTTCCCTCAAGACAAGGCCCAGCCCTATATGATGGATGTAAGAATGACACATACATGGGATGAAGTGAAAAGACTTTACTTTCTGTGGTGGGACTAACCATCCTGATTTTCAAAGGCCCATACGATTTCTAGTTCTAAAACAAGGATAGTCCCAGGCAAGTTGCTTTGGTTTGCCTAACTGGGGGATTTCCCAGGATGTGGGACTTTCTCTGCCAAAACTAAGAAAGTCCCAGGCAAATAAAACAGCTTCTATGCGCCCTATCTTTGGACCCCCCCAGATTTCTTTGGAGATGCTTGTTACCGAAGCATAACCAGGATGCTGTTGACTGCTACATCCTCAATTTACAAAGAGGAAGCAAAAATCCTGAGAGTCAAAAGTGTTCATCAAGGCAAAGTGAGTGTGGGGACAGAATGGAGATTTCAAAGTCTAAGGCTGGGTTTGTGTCCTGGCTACCCACCTGGTAGCCCAGCTGTGAAGTGTCACAAATTGTTCTGCAATTAGGACAGGAGGCTCTACCTTGAGGCTGAGTTGGATGTGCAGGAGGCTTAGAAGGAGGTATCCTTGGGTTCAATGTCTGGGTGAAGAGAAGGAAAGAAGCAGAGCCAGGCAGAAGGGGAAGCAAGTGAAGGTCCAGCCATAATGGGCCAGCCTAGAGCCAGGACAGATCTGTAGAACAGCCACAAGCCGGAGCCAAGGTCACACTTGTGTCCTCCACCATCTAGCTGTTGAAGCTTTCCCCACCTAGGGTAGCCACAAAGGGAGGCAGACTCCCTGTGCTGTAGAGCACATCCCCTCATCAGGCAGATGTGCAGGACAGCTGTGGCCCACACCGAACCAGGCTCTCCAGACCTCCATCCTCATCTGCAGAATGGGATGGAGGCAAAGAGGTGACCCACAATGCACCTCTACTCCATGGGACACTCACTGCACACCACACCCAGCGTCAGAACACTGGCCACAGACTGATTCTGCAGAGTCTATAAGCTGGGACATGAGACATTTCAAGCTGCACCCAGGGCACCATAAGGTCATTATTGCAATGATCGCTATTAATACAAACGTATTGCCCTTGTGCGACAGCGACCACCTCCCTGCTGGTCTTGCACTTCTGCACCCTGTCAATCATGCTAGGGAGATGGCCCAGAAGGTAAAGAGGGAGGACCTGAGTTCATCCCCAGAACCCACAGAAGGAAGCTAGGCCAGGTGGCAAATGCTTGTAATCCCAGGGATGGGGAGGCAGAGACAGGCTCCGTGGCCAGCAAGCCCAGAATAATTGGCGAGCTCCAGGCCAGTGACAGACAAGTTGAATGGTTCCTGAGGGGTGACACGAAGGGTGTCCTCTGGCCTCCACACACATGCACACACTCCTGCACACATGTGCAACACACATGGGCACACACACACACACACCTCAGTCACCTATGCCCTGCATCCATGCATAACTCCCCATGACTCCGGGTAAAGCCCGTGCCCCCCCCCCCCCCGTGATCCAACTCGGTTTTTTTGGCTCTCCTGCTCTCCACACTCCCAGCCTCATGGCTAGGCCAGGCCCATTTAATCTCTTCCCATAAAACCTTCATGTCTCTTGCTCGGATGGCAAACTCCAGCTTCTTTCTTGGGTCTCGGCACCACTTCTTCCTGGAAGCCTTCCCTGCAGTTGGTCAGCCACGCCCTGCAGGCCCCCACAACCTTGCTTGTTCCAGTTCCATCCTCTAGGTTCTGAGAGCCCTTCCTGGTTACGTTTGGAGTCCTGTGAGCCCAAGTCAGCAAGAGAGCCTTTGGATTCCAGCAAGATTTTCTCCTTAAATCTCTGAAGTCCTTGCCATGCCTTGATTCCTCACCCATGGTAGGTGTGCACTGGACACTTGACGGAGGACAGAAAATTTGACTTTGGAGGACACACATTGAAAAACAGGAACCATTTCCTCGAGTCCCTAGAAATTCCATCTGGAACCCTGAAAACTGGCTGCAAGTTTACTAACCCCAGAGAGCAGGTGCTCAGAAACGCAGAGACTGCTTCTGCTGTGCTCAGTAGCCGCTGTGGTGTTCAGAGTGAGCAGGTCTGCAACTGCAGGCTGGGCTTGGCTTCGAGACTCAGAAGAGCTGCCTGCTGTTGCCCTGCTAGCCTAAGAGAGTCACTTCCCACTCAGCCTCTGCTCTGCTCCTGCTGAATGAGGACTGGAGACAGACAGAGCTCTAAAAGAAACCAGCTGCAGAGATGGCTCAGCAGTTAGGAGAACTGGTCGCTCTTACAGAGGACCTTGGTCTGGTTCCCAGCATTCACATGGTGGCTAACAACCATCCATAACTCCAGTTTCAGGAAATCCAGTGCCCTCTTCTGACCTCCACGGGCATTTCATGGCCCTGGTGCACTTAGAAACATACAGGCACAACACGTGTACATAAAATAAAAACAAATTTTTTAAAATTTAAGCAGAAACAGTAGCCTAGTGGCAGAGACTCCGGCATCATCAGTGATTGGCCATTCCTTATCTGTGGGTCACCTGCTGACACCTCCCCCTGCGCAGTGCTATGCCAGCCCCACCCTCCCCTCTCTGAAAGTCTCCTCAGCAGCAGCCACAGGCCAGAGCTGCCTCACCTCCACTCCCCACTCTGTCCACACTGCCGGTTCTGTCCACACTGCCTGCGCCCCACCTTTGCTGCTGAGTCTGCTCCCCTCTCTCCCCTCTTGATGACAGGAAGGCCACGTTGCTCACAGAATACTGAGACTGGCCCAGTGTCAGGCTCACCAAACACAGCACAGAGTACATATCATTGGAGAGTTCTGAAGGCTTGAGTGTATCCCACCCAAAAGATGTTGAAGTCCTGGGGGCTAGGGAGGTGGCTCAGGTAGTCGCATGAGGACTTGAGTTCGGATTCCCAGCTCCCATGTAAAAAGATGGGCAAAATGGTGGACACCTGTAATCCCAGCACTTGTGAGGTGGAGCCAGGAAGATGTCTGACCATCCAGTCTAACCTAGTGAGCTCCAGGTTCACTGAAAGACCCTGTCTCAGAAAGTTTGAAGGGTGAGTAAAATGGCTCAGTAGCTAAAGGTGCTTGCCACCAAGCCCTGGGACCCACATGGTGGAAGACAGAACTGACTCCTGCAAGGTGTCCTCTGACCTGCACTTGCACACACACATGAACTTGAACACATACACACAACATACAACACACACACACATACACACACAAAGGATGCTGAAATCCCAGTCCCCACATCCCATGAGCAGGGCTCCATCTGGAAATGGAATCTTTGATGTGCTGGAGATGAGGTCACTGGGGTCCTCACCCCGTAGGACTGTGTCCTTTGTCAAAACGAAGGTTTGGACACAGACTGGCACAGAACAAGGAGAGTATGAAGACAGTGAGGGACAGGCCGTCTACTAGCAGGGAAGATTCTAGATGTCAGATAGGCTGGATAAGGCTCAGGGACAGAGCCTGTGTTTAGCATATGCAAGGTGCTGAGTGCAATCCCCAACACCAAAAAGAGCCAGCGCTGAGGTTGGAAGACAGCCCCCTGCTTCTCCATGCAGGGCCTCGGCTTCCTTTGAGGGAAGGAGGGTCTGATGCTATTCCTATGTGCCAGGGCTGGGACACACAATGTGGGCACTAGAATGCACAAGTCCCAGCATGCACGAGCCAGGTCAGGCCAAGGAACACTAAGTAAGCGGTGCCCCCTTTCCTCCCGTCCCCACCACAGGGGCCAAGTATGCCTGGCACCACCAGTCACCATTCTGCCTTGATCCTAGTGCCTGAGGGACTTAGCCAGGCCTGAGGTCTCATCCTGGCCCTGCCCAACCCTGAGTGCAGACTCAGGAAGAGTCCAAAGTCCAGGCAGGGCTCCACTCCTCTCCCTCGCTGACTAGTACATAAACTGAGGCGTGAGGGACGCGCCCAGGGCTGTCTATGGGGTCTCTCCATCAAGGCGGCTGTTTACTGACCACACCTCCTGGCCACACTCAGAGCTTGGCTTCTGACCTCTGACCTCCCAAAATCCCCCCATTGCACTGAGAGGAGACCAAGGGAGACGAGCCTCACCACCACGCCCAGGAGATGGAAAAGCCCGACCCGCTCAGTCAGGCTTTTAACAGAACCATGCGGAGTACAGAACCAGAAAGCCAAGGCCAGGAAAAGAAACTTCTAAAAAGATACCAGAGGGGTAGGATCTGACTGCCTCGGAGCATTCAGCCAGCAGCCAGCAGGGTGGATGTGCAGCGTGGGCCCTGACCGCAAACGGCTCATCTGCCACAGTGCACGGTGGGTAACTGTCCTGCCACCTGCGGCCTGAGGGCCAAGTCAATTTTCCGCCATCTGCCTCAGGAGAAGACGGTGCCCTGGATTTCTTCCCAGAGTCCTGAAAATGCCGCTCTGAGGTCGGGGCCTAGAGGTGGACAGGGCCTGACCACAGCCTCTCTGTCTTGGTGGGTGGACCCCCAGCGCACGCTCTTACATGAGCTCTTCTTGCACTGACTTCACCTCTCTGAGCCTCGGATGCCTCACTGGGAGGAGGAAATGAGGCCTCACTGCCCTCTGACTCCCCTAGAGTCCATGGCAGACAGAATGTCAATGGGACCCATGGAGACTCACAGGGACACGGCTGACACACAGGGTTCCACTGCCCCTCAACTTTGCACTCTAACATTCTGCACGACGAAGCCACTGTACAGGGACTCGGGGACTCCCAGGACTGTGTCCTGACACCCCCAGTGTGGCAGGGGCAGGTGTTGAGTCCCATGTTACAGATGTGAAGCTAGGGACAGGCAGGCTGCTGTCATCTGGTCTGGCCTCTACCAAATGTCTTCCCTGTGCCCACACCTCCTCCTCCAATCTCATGGCAACCCCAAGGATGCTCCTCCGCACATCACAGAAGCAGCCCAGGTCTGCTCAGTCCCATAGCTCCACACCCTGACCATCCCTCTTCCTCATGCCCCTCCCCCAGGGACATCCCCTCAGAGTCACGTACAACAGGGCTCTCAGAGAACACACTACAAACAGGGAAAAAGTAAGAATTAGGAACACAGAACATAAGAAAGACTTCCACCAAAACTGACACCTTTGGTGATGCAGATGATTCAAAGACAGCCCGGTGGCTTGTGTCCACAATATCTAAAGAGGTCTGGAAAATCAACAGTGAGGGGGCCCATTTTTAATAAGTAAAGGATATGAATAGACATTTCTGCAAAGCTGTACGAATGACCAAAAAGCACAAGAAAAGATATTTGAGATCGTTAATAAGCAGAGAAATGCAGCTTAAAGCTATAGGAAGAGACTTCATAGCCGAGGACAGCCAGAATTTTTTTAAAAATCAGATAGTAACAAGTGTTGGTGAGGATGCAGAGAAATGGAAGCCACAGTGCGTTGCTGCTGAGAATGGAAAGTGATGCAGCCACTCTGAAAACAGGAGGGCAGCCCCTGCGATTACTACATACATTACCATATATGCCTAGAATTTTCCAGTAAGGTGTATATACCCAAGGGAATTGAAAACACACATCTACACAAAAGGCTTTCACAGCATTGTTCATAATAGACAAAATGGGCATCTGTACATTGGAATATTATTGGGCAGTCAAAAAGGTGAGGGGCACTGGCATGTACAACAGCATGAATGAACCGTAACAACATAATGTCAAGTGAAATAAGCCAAAGGCCCCGCACAACAGGCTGCCATCATAGGAGAGGCTGGAAATGCATGGCTCTTTGCATGTGACTACAATGTTCTAAGATTGGTGATGGTGGAGTGCCTCTGAATAGTATCACTGAAATGTGCACTTGTGGGAGAGTTGCAGATGTGTGGGGTATGTGTGGGTATGTATACAGGGTGGGGGGCATGTGTGGGTGTGTGCAGGTATGTGTACAGGATCGGGGGCGTGTGTGGATGTGTGCAGGTGTGTGTACAGGTGTGTGAGCTATATAATGCTATGTATAGGTGTGTACAGGCGTGTGTATGTGTGTATGTACAGATGTGTGTGCAGATGGATGTGCATCCAGGTGTGTGAAGGATGTGTGTGGAGGCCAGAGATCAACCTCAGCTGCATCCTCAGATGCCATCCACCTTGCTTTCTAAGACAGAACCTCTCAGTTGGGCGGGAAACCACTGATTCAGGCACACCAGGATGCCAGCAGCCCTAGGACTCTCTTATCTCCGCTGCACCCCGGCCCTGCCCAACACTGGGATCACAGGCACACCCCACCCCAGGGGTGTTGGGGGTGGAACTCAGACTCTCACACTTCCTTCAGCAACACTTAACCAACTGAGCCATCTCCCCAGCTCAAAAATGTACACTTTAAATGTACGCATTTTATGGTATGAGGGTTAGAATGTCAATAATTCTGTTTTGTTTTACTTTTTCTTTAAAGGAAAAGGCAACTCTGGCACACTCAGGGCCTATATGGCTTCAGAATGACACCTTCCCAGCACTCAGCCTCAGTCTCTCCCTCTGTAAAGTGAGCTAATAAGTCACACCTCCTTATGTCTGGGGACTAGCACACAGTAGGTGCTCACTTGCGTCCAGGTGAGGTTCCTAGGTACTGGGCAGCCAGCCTGGGCAACCTGGACAGCTCCCAGCCCAGAGACATACTTTAGATGGATGGCCCAAGCCATGCGTCAGGCTGGGAGCGGGAGGCCCAGAAAGAGGACGTGGGAGCCCATCACTGAACATGTGTTAGCAGCACATCCTTTGTACCAACAGCACCGGCCAGGGCCGCTCCCCGCATTGTCTGTTGGTGCTAGTGATAGATAGGGCTACTGAGCTAGCCTTGCCCGAGTACTGCAGGCCAACGGCGACACCTCGTGGCCACCTGAGGAGCTTTAAGTCATGGGCTGAGGGAGGGTACTTGCCTCCTGCGCCTCCTGAGGCCCCGGAAACGCAGGATGTTCCTTGTGTGTCCTTCGTTTTCAAGGCTGGAGTAGGTGTGACGAAGTTGGCAGAAAACTAGACAACAAATAATTTTTTGGTATAAATGTATGCCAAAACTCAGATCCACCCATCCTCTTCACAGAACTCCCTGGCTATGCGACATGGAATTCCAGCAGAGCATCCTGCTTGTTTTATTTTTGTAAAGCCTGTACAGGGTGACTTGGACCTGAGCTGACACCTTTCTGCTCCTGTAACACGTGGAAGGCTAAGAGCAGGGGCTCCCAGGTGCCTGGAGTCCCAGTCAACAAAGGGAGGCTGGGAACTAAAGACAGCACCGCGCAGGGCTCCAAACAGAGCAGAGGATGGAGGCAGGATGGCCTGGGCTCCGAAGCCTGCAGGGCCTCCTCCTGTGGGAATTGGGACTCTCGCCCCGCCACAGCTGAAGTCTGCCAAGCTAACCAAAAGCACCCAGGCCCACCTGCTCCGTCCTTTCTTCCTGCTGCATTGCATGTTTTTTATCAGCACCTGCTGTGTGCTGGTCCCACCCACTCCTAGCACTAAGAAGTTATTGAGGACAGATGCATTCCAGCCCTTCATGGAGTCCACAGTCTAGTGCTGGGGACAGCAATGGTCACTGAACAGACAAGGGCAGAGTGTCAGTGTGCACAACCCAGGAGAGCCTTGGAACCATGTTCACTCCTGTACCCGCCACACCCAGAAACCAGATGCCCAGGTGCTTGGGGCCTGATCCTTTGGGTGATCACGTTGTCCAACAGGCAGCCAGAGCAGTCAGACTTATTAACAGGTGTGTACCACACCCCTGCCCTGTCTGCCACTCCTGCTCCAAGAAGCCAGGACCCCACTCTGCCCTACATGGGCCTCAAAGTCACTTTCCGACAAGACAGTGCCCAGGCCAGGAAGAAGGCACTCACAGAGCAGGGCAGGGTGGGTACGAGGTGACAGGACTGCCTTGTACAGGATGCCTGTCCTTCCTCCAGGGCCACCAGACTCTGAACCTGGTCTAGTCATCTGCACCAGTCAGTCACAGCCCTGGGAATGCAGTAATGAACATGTTCCTGTTCACGCACACACACGCACAGACACATACATGCATGCACACACACAGCACACACGAATACAGCAGCACAGACTCGAACTCACACAGGCACACCACATACTCACATGAACACAGACAAACACACAAACATAAACATGCATGCACAAGCACATGGGCACATGTGCAAACAAACACCCATGAATACACAAGCACACAAACACACATGAACACATGCATGCACACAGGAATACATATACACGACTTCATGACTCTCTACATGCACATGTGAATGCCTGCCCACTTGCATGTACACACATGAACACATACATGTACACAAGGAATGTGTATGAACAACAGAATGCATGTGCCCACAAACATGTGTGAACACACAAATATGCACGTGCATATGAACACATACACAGAGAAGCAGAAAAGAACATGAACAGGTATACACATATGAAAACATGAGCATAAATGAACCCAAATATACTTGCACGTACATGCACACAAACACACATGAGCACATATATGTTCACCCTGGAACATATGTACACTCATACACACCTGAATGCACGTAGGCACACAAGAACATGCACGTATGCTCATATGCACAGGAACACACCTGAACACTCACACGTATGCACACTTATACACATAGGAACACATACACACAAGAATACACATGCACAGGAACACACATGCACACTCAAATACACATGCATACTTATACACACAGGAAGACTTGACCACATGCACATTCATGCACTCATGAACACACATGAACACTCCTCCTCACATGGACACAGGCATACCTATACATGCATGAACACTCATGCACAGATGAACACATGTACACTCCTACATGAATACACATGCACACACACACACATGCCAGTGGGAAGGACGCAGCAGGGCATCCAAAGCCAGGCTCCCTAAATGCCCTGCCCCACCCAGGCCTTATAAACCCCATCTGTAGATCTGGAAGTGACCTCTGGACTCAGCAGCTGACCTGCAGTGAGAGGGATCAAATGAGAGCTAGCTGAGGGCAGCCAAGGACAGCCCTGACTGCACTCCATCAAAAGAGCTCCCCTGGTCCCTTCTTCACCCTCCAGATCGTTACTCCCACTTCACAGGGGAGAAAACAGGTTCAGAGAGGGAAAGTTGCCGTAAGAGGTCGCACAGTGAGTTAGACATGTCTGAACTTACACCAGGCTCTCCGGGTGCTCACAGTGATAGGACTCCAGATCAGCAAAATACTAAGGCCTTCCATCCCCTTTTGAAGGCAGATTTCCCCTCCAACACTCCCACCTTCCCCGCAGCACACCCCCAACTACCCCCCTCCCCTTCCCCCCACTCTTAGCACAAAGAGTTGTCAAGGTAACCACTTTGCCCACCCTGCTCCCTTTGTCCAGGGCTCTGCTCACTGACCCCAAGTGACCCTGAGGGAGGGGCAGCAGGCACCACCCCCTACAGCCTCTCACCCCCTGCTCATAGTACACCCCAGAGGCTGCTGAGCTCACTGGGCAGAATCTGGTTGAGTGACCTGAATAACTCCACCACCAGGGCCCCTGATGTAACCTTTGGTGCTGACAACAGCTCATACTAAGTGCTCAGGGCTTACTAAGCACTTACTAAGTCCCAGGGATCCTCCTGTCTCTGTCTGATTAGTGCTGGGATCATAAGTACACCACTCTGCCTGGCTCTTACATGGGTTCTAGGGACTTGAACTCAGGTAGGTCCTCATGTTTGCTCAGCGAGCACTTTACCCACTGAGCATCTCCCAGCCTTTCAGAACTTCCTAGGATACCTAGAATAAGGTGCTGTGTAAGGTGAGGAGAGGGTCTGAGAACGCAGCCAGAAAGGCAGGTGTTTGGGTCAAACCTCAGAAATCCAATCTAGATGCACAAGAAATGGAGGTTGGGGAAACTGAGGACTTGGGCAGTGACATCCTCAGAGAGAACAGGGCCCAAGATGGTCACCATGGCGACTTGTTCTGAGCAGCTCCTTGTTTTATTTTGGCCAGCTCAGCAAAGCCACTGGTGATGGCACATTCCTGTCCCCAAGCCTGATGTTATTCCAAGTGGTAAAGTTCCTGTCCTTGAACAAGAGAACAGGGGAACAGTAAATGAGACCCTAGCCCCAGGGGTATGTCTGCTGCCAGGAAGGCTTGAGACCCCTCATTGAAATTTCAGGACCACTTGTTACTACAGCAGCTCCCAGCTCAAGCTGACCCTTGCACCCACCATGGAAGCTGACTCCTTCGGGTGGGCTTTCTCTGTTAAGCTTAAAGTCCTGACTCCCAACACTGAGACAATTGCTGAAGGCGGAGAAAGGGCAAAGTGCCCTGATTGGTTCTGACCTGGGGCACAGGGCACACCTTCCTCCAGAGGTGGGGAGGGGAGTCTGCAGCTGGTGCTGGGGACAGGACACAACAGAGGGAGCAGGAAAAACAGAAAGACAACAGAAGCCAGCAAGGCAGAGCGACAAGTGT
This sequence comes from Nannospalax galili, assembly GCF_000622305.1. Taxonomy (NCBI): domain Eukaryota; kingdom Metazoa; phylum Chordata; class Mammalia; order Rodentia; family Spalacidae; genus Nannospalax; species Nannospalax galili. Next base: position 1,006,989 of record NW_008348865.1, read on the forward strand.
TCACTTTGGGGCCTTGCAGTGTAACTCTGGGCAATGGGACTATGCTCTGAGCAGGACACAAATCCCACATCCTCAGTCAGGGAGCGTTCACATCCCTGAACTTTGTCTGGAAGAGTCCACGGAGTTCTGCTGGCTCTTAGCAAGCCCGCTGACCGCAGGGACGGCAGGGCAGGCCTGCGGCTTGGCCTAGGAGGTAGAGACCAGGGCTAACATCTGAGTGGTTATCACAGACCAAGCTTGTGCTAGTTCCAGGGGAAAATGGCCATAAACAACCTTTCCTTTTCCAAAATCTTCCCTAATCAGATGCTCAGAGAAGGTTTCAATGAATGGGAGGTTAATACTAAATCCCAAGTTACACTGGGTCCCTCCCCAACCCTCAACTCTCTGGCAAACCCTACCTCATCCTCAGAAAAGTCACAGTCCCCACCCCTGAGTGACCCCACCTCCAGTCACCAACCCAGCCTCAGCCCTATCACCCTGCTCTTGGGCTCCTCCAGTCACACCTCCCTGTGCACACCCTGCCTCAGGGTCATTACACCTGCTCTTCCCTCTGCTTGAAACACCCTTCCCTCAGATGTCTCCAGAGCACACGTCCTCCCTGCTCTAAATCTTTAAGGTGCTGGGAATTAAACCCCGGACCTTCTGCATGCTAGGCAAGCCCTTCTACCACAGAGCCACAGCCCAACCCTGACAGCTGTCTTTGATCAAGTCTCTTTTTCTTCATTAAACTTGACACCTAATGGTCCACATCGTTTTACCCTCTTTGTTTCCCCTCACAGCATCTATCCTGCAGGATCATAATTATCTCCCATCATCCCTCACTCATGACAGCTTAGCCTCAGTTAAGTCAGGACTATACAAATTTGTTCACATTTGCATCCCCAGGGCCTTAAAACAATGCCCAGCACGCAGTAAGCTAAAAAAAGTTTGTTGAATGAGAAAAAGTTTGTTGAATGTACATTGACAAAGCTTACTGTTGGGCAGCCTCATGGCTCAATGTGCTTGATATTTTGTTTGGGATTGTGACTTTTTATTTTCATTCATTTATTTTTTTTTAATTTGGGTGTGTGCTCACGTGGAGGATGCACACATCTGCATGTGCATGTGGAGATCAGAAGTCAACCTCGAGTTTGCTCCTCAGTAGCCATCCACCTTGTTTGTTGAGACAGGGTCTCTCACTGGTCTGGAGCTCACCAACTAGGCCAGGCTGGCTGGCCAGTAAGTCCCAGGAATCCTCCTGTCTGGCTGGGATGACAAGTACTCTCTACCATGACGTGGGTTTTTCATGTAGGCTCTAAGAGTCCATCTCAGATTTTCAAACTCCATATAGCAAGTGTTTTACTGAGTCACCTCCCAAGACTCAATTTTTTTGAGTCAGGGTCTCAATAGATTACCCACACTGGCTAGAATTCTGTAGCCTGGACCGGCCCCCAACTTGCAATCCTCCCATCTCAACTTCCTGAGTGCTAATATTACAGGCATGTGCGGCCATACTCAGCTCTGAGTTTTTAAGTCCATTTGAGCTTTTTTTTTTTTTGGTCTTTTTGAGACAGTGTCTCTCTGTAGCCCCAGCTGTCCTAGAACTCACTACACAGCAGCAGAAAATGGAGAAGTCTCTAAGGAAGGAACAGAGAACCCTAGGTCTTGCCCTCCTGCCACCAGTCATCCCAGAGGTCCCTCACAGTTCATCCCAGGGTGGTAGGGTGACAGGGGACCTCCAGAGGCCTCCTGTCGTCCCCCCCAGCACACCAGCAGCATGGACACTCACCAGCCCAAAGCACTAGCCCTGGCTTACTGGGCGACTCTGGCTGTGACCACTGCTGCTGGGCAGGCTCTGTACCCAGGTGTGATTTACAGCTAGGGCTGGACTCATTTTCTGCTTTTCAGATTCTGCTGTGGGTTTTTTTTCCTCCTTGGCCTTTTCCTGGGTCATGCAGTCCTGATATTTGATTTACTGTTAACACTATTGACTGCATAGGATTGAGCCAAGAAATGGGAGAAATTGCTTTTTCTTCTTTTCTATCTCCTGCTTGACAACTCAGTCTGAGCCCCGGTGGCCAAGCTCTGCAAAGGCGAGGGAGAGGGGGTGGGGGAAGGACTCTGTGCTAGGGCTGGAAGGTGACCCCAGAGAGGAATGAATAAGCCTTGTCAACCTAAGATCCCAGCACCCACCCCGTGTGTGTGTCATTTGGAGAACCCAGAGGTCAGGAAACTAGCAAGAGGCCGTGGCGGCGGGGGGACTAGCAAGAGGCCATCGGGGAGGCTGGGCAAGGGAGGGAAGATAGAATGCGTACTAGAAAGGGGACTAGCAGAACAGGAAAAGTTAAATGGGGTGAAGGATGGGCCGGCGACAGGAGTGTGGGGAGTGATGATACACTAAAGACCTTTTGAAAAAGCCATATGGAAACCTACTACTATAGAGGCCTCTTTATATATATATATATATATATATATATGCATATATGAATTTAAATGGCTGGGCATGGTGGTGTATATATTTAGTACCAGCACTCAGGAGGTAGAGGCAGGAGGATTTCTGTGAGTTCAAGGCCAGCCTGGTCTACATAGTGAGTGTGAGTCCAACTGGGGCTACAGGGAGACCCTGTCTCAAAAAAATTTTTTAAATGGATTTACCCTATAACGGGAAATAGTGCCCCTACTAGACACTACAAGCTAGCAAATAAAGTTCTCTGTGTCAGGAATGGATTACCCCTTTTCAAGTTGTTGGTCAGTGGGATCCCTTAGATCTCCCCCCCCACCATATTATTACAGGCTATTGCTCTTGGTTACCATCTGGAACTTGACAGTGAAACCCTGTTGCTGAAGACATCACACACTTGAGGCACAGAACATGGAGAAATCAAGGTGGTACTGACCTGACAGCTTCATCTCTACTGCATAGCTCTCCTAGAGCTGGAAAGTGCTATGCACACTACCAGAAGAGAAAAGCAATCACCAGTCCTACTCTGTGAACTACAATGACCAGCCTGGCTAGATATGCCTGCTAATGCAACGGTGGCATAAATGTCATGGTAGTAACCAACCACTTTCTGATTGGCTTTAAAACCCCTCCATAAGACAGAACCATGCCTGGCATGGTTATCAGGGTCAAGACCCTGTGGCTAGATAGGTCATGGGCCCTAGGGGAGAGCCTGCTACTATTATTCTGATAAATGGACAGAGTATTAAATCGACTCCTAATGACTTGTCATTATACCCATAGATTAGTGCATCTCTCAACTCTCATCAGAGAAACTTCTTTTGGCAGAAGATAGTGATCAATACAGAGACCCACACCTGGTCAAGGTGCAGAGAATAAGAGACTGTGGAGTGCTCAGCTCTGAAAAGGACACCTCTACTGCACCCTCTCCTCCCAAGACTCAGAGATCATTGCAGAAGTCGGGGCAAAAAGGTTGTAAGACCCAGAAATGGTAGATGAATGCAAGGAAGTGGTGATTTCTAGACACAACAGGGCAGGTACACATATGAACTCACAGTGGGTATAACAGCACACACAAGAACTGTACATGTATAAGCCAGAAAAAAAATGCCAACACAGAGAGGGGAGGTGGGCATGAAGTCTCACACCTAGTTGGGGGGTTATTGGCAATTGATAGCTTCTGGGGAAAGAAAGTAGTTTATGAATAAATAAATTGCACTACGCTCAAAATGCAACACTTTCTGATTACTTTTGACCACATTTTGTTATTACTTATGTCCTTGAAGTTATTTGCATTTAGCATACCTGTGTGGTCTGATGATTGATCTTCAATGTCAGTTCAACTGGATTTAAATCTCCCAGGGGACTGGTGAGACATACCTGTGGGCACAAGAGTGTTTCCAGAAAAGGCTAGCTAGGAAAGAAAACCCCACCCTGAGTATGGACAGAGCTGAACAGAAGGAGGAGAGAGCATCAGAGCACCCTTCAGTCCCCTTCTCTCTGCTTCCTGACTGCAGTGATGTGAGCTCCTCAACTCTGTCACACTTTCCAGCCATGATAAACAAACACTTCTGAACTGAGAGCCAAAATAATCTTTCCTCCTCTAAGTTATTCCTATCAGGTATTTGGTCACAGTGTCAAGGAAGTTAACCAAAACAGAAACATGAACACCAAAAATCGGGCTAGCTGCTATGATTGACCCTTACCGTATGACTCTTGGGGCTTTGGAACTACTTTGTGAAAGAATTTGGGAGACTTTAGAGTCAGGCAACAGAAGCCCTGGGAAGCAGTATGCAGAACTGAGGGGATCATCCTGGGGAGCTCCGAAGTCCAAAATGCAGAAAGAAAGGCAGACCATGAACATTGTGTGTGTGAGGAGACAGATTTGGGAACAAGGACCAGGAGTCACTCATGTTACATTCTGATGAAGAATTTGTCTGTATTCTACCCATGCCTTGAAACTTTGCAGAAGGCTGAGTTTAAAGGGGAAGAACTAATTGATTTGGTGACTAAATTTCAAGAAAGCATAACATTTGGGCTATGGTATGGTCATTGTTGGCTGCTTTTAGTCAGATTTATACTGAGGGCCAAGTGTAACAGGCAGAGTGGGAATTATGGGGAAATGTGTTATCTGGTCACAAAAAAAGCAAGTTGAAAGTTTTCAAGAATGGAGGTTGTTAAAGAGATTTAGACTATTAAAAAGAAGTGAATCACTGCCCTGGGATAAGATGGCAGTTGCTACAAGGGTGTCAGAAAAATTGGTCAGACTCTACCATCTGCTGCAGGCTCCAGGTGTCAAATTGTAAAGATATCTGAAAGAGTTTTCCATGAAAAGAGTTGTCCTCGGGACACCTGTGTTCACAGGGCTGCCTGGAGCAGTGACCTCCCAGGGCCAGTCAGGCAGGCACTCAAGGGCCACTGCCACCATGGTCCAAGTAGGACTGGCTATCACTCAAGCGAGTGGCAGACCAGCCACCTTACAATCATGAGCAGAATGTAAGACACTTGGGTGAAGTCTTCCTCACAGATTTTTAAGAAGGGCCAAGGAGGTCAGGTAAAGTGCAGCAGAGTAGAAACGCCAAGATGAGAGAGGTGCCAGGACTGTGGGACGGTCAGCAAGGAGGCCTGCAGGAAGTGGAGCCAGCTAAGGGGCTGCAATGGCCAGGCCGAGGGGGTGGGGCTGCCCAAGCCCATTGACAGTCATGGCGGGGCATCACGTATGCCTGACACAGAGCTGTGAGTTTATTCTGTGCAGTCATGTTGGAAGATGTAATTTCCTCTTTTGCTTTACAGCATCTCACAGCTAAGAGACTGCCTGGAATCTCAGTAGGGACCTTGAACTTGGGCTTCTCAACAATGTTGCAACTTTGATGAGTCTTGAGGTTGTACTAAATGCATTTGTTATGAGGTAACCATGAGTCTTTGGGGGGCAGGAGCAGAATTCTGTTCTGATCCTGAAACGTCCCCCTCAGTCTTGTGTTTTGAATGCTTGGTTCTCAGATGGTGGCACTATTTTGGAAGGTTCTGGAGGGTTGGGGAGATGAGACCTGGCTGGAAGAAGTTGGTCATGGGGCTGGGTCCTTGGGGGTAACATCCCTGGCCACTTTCTGACTCTGTTTGCTTTCTGACCCACCAGGACAGAAACTGCTTGGCTTCCTACCTCCCCCACACCGCCCTGTAACCCCAACATGATGGAGTCAAACCCTGTGAAACTATGAGCAGAATACATCTACCCTCCTTTATGCTGTTTCCATCAGCTCTTTTGGTCACAGCAACAGTAAGTATTACAGAGACAGTGGAACCTTAAAGTGGTGAAGGTGGGGCCTAATGGGAAATTGGGGTTGTGTCCTTATCAAGCACTGTGGGCTCTAGCTCCTTCTCTCTCTCTGTTCCAGGTCACAGGAGTTGTGGTTTTATGAGCTAGGCTGTTCTGCCATGGTATACTGCCTTCCCAGAAAGCAACGGGATCAATCAGTTATGGACCAGGCCCACCAACTCTGTGAGTCAGAACAGACCTTTTCTCTTTATAAGCCAGTTTCTCCCACATGTGGTATAGTGACAGGAAGCTGACTGACAGAGCAAGCTCATTCAAGGGGAAACATCACCAGCATTCAGGAGGAGGGGTCTAAAGGGGTCTGATGGCATTTCAAGGTATGGACTCGATCCAAAAGAGGCCATGAGATCCCAATGAAGTCCACAAATCAGGGTGCTGCCACTGCCGCATTTTGTATTGGGAAGAAATCTTCAGGGCCTGAGAGACAGCTCAATAGGTAAAAGGGCTTGTCACACAATACTGATGACCTGATTTCAATCCCTGGAACCCACGTAAGAAGCCAGCTGTGGCGGCACACATCTGCAGTTCCAGCACTCCTACAGCGAGATGGGAGGTGGAGACAGAAGAATCACTTTGTAGGTGGTGGGAGAGGGCTAGCCAGGAATCCACAGCATAGCAGTACAAACAAGAGAGACATCCTCATCCCAGGAGGAGAGAACTGACTCCTGAAAGTTCAACTCTGACCCCCACATACATGCAGAGGCATGCATACAAATAAATAAATAATTAATTAATTAATAAGAAAGAAAGAAAGAAAGAAAGAAAGAAAGAAAGAAAGAAAGAAAGAAGGAAGGAAGGAAGGAAGGAAGGAAGGAAGGAAGGAAGGAAGGAAGGAAGGAAGGAAGGAAATCTTTCTCTTCTGCTGCTAACCCATAGCCTTGGGGACATGCGTGAAGAACTGCTTCCACTGTAGGGTTTCAGTGCAAACAGATGAACGACTCCTCGGGGCAGGGGGCTCCTGGCCAACTGAGAAGCCCCTCTTTGAAAGTTGTTGCTACACTGGCTGACTTTTCAGTTTTTTTTTTCTTTTTTTCATAGATCCTAGAAAGAGAAAAGGCTGCTTCATAGTGGGAGAGGGGAGCATAGCACTCCATATTGTGAAAGAGGCCTGCAGGAGCACTCTGCACAGCACTGCAGAGGCTGGGGGCACAGAGCTGTAACCCAGCAACACCACGGTGCCAGCACATGTGGCCCCTTGGGGTTAGGTAGCCTGGCCCTTACTCAAGACTCAAGAAGGTCTTAGCAGGACTGAGCACATGCCCAGTCACTAAAGTGCTCGCCATATAAACATGAGAACCTGAGTTAGATCCCCAGACCCCACATAAAAACGTTGGCTGTGGTGGCGCCACTTTAATACCAGCACTGGGGAGGTGGGAACAAGTGAATCCTGGACCTGAACGGCCAGTCCAGCCGAACTGTAAGCTCCAGGCCACTGAGAGGTCCTGTCTCAAGGGAAGTGGACGGCATTCCTGAGGATGACCCCTGAGATTGTACCCTGGCTTCCACATGCACAGGTACTTGCACACACACACACACACACACACACACACACACACACAAGTATACTCAGACACACACACATCGATTCATTTTTAGAAAATAATGCTCTGGGCATGGTGTCAGCCACCTCTCAGCACTCAGGAAGTAGAGGCTGGTGGATCTCTGTGAGTTCCAGGCCAGCCTGGTCTGCATAGTGAGTTCCAGGGCAGCTGGGGCTACAGCGAGACCTTGTCTCAAACAAACAAAAGAATGTCTTAGGAGAGTTCTAGGTCTCCCCAAGTCCCTCAAGAAGTCTCTCTTCCCTTTCACACACCCTTGGTTCTGGTGGAGCCCAATGCCCGGCACCTCACCAGAGTGTGTGGAGCCCCTCCCACTTCATACCAGCAGCATGAAGATTTTCTAGACTCAGTCGGCCCTGGAGGATAAATGTTGTTTTTCATCCCCCTCCCAGGGTACCAGAGTTCAATTCAATTTTCTCAGATTAAATAAAATTTCAAAGTGTCAGTCTCCAGCCAACAACGAGTGTGATGTGGTGGTTTTCCTAACCCGGTCGCCTGCCCAGTTACAATTTTTAATCTATATGTAGATAATGGTGAACAAAAACCCCCTAGAAATGGCCAGAGCGAGGAGGTTATTAGCTAAGTTTTAATTACTGTCGATCATTCTTAGCAACTGCAGGGACCCTGCCCGGAAGGGGAAGAACACAGGGCATTCCTCTGCGAGAGTTCAGTGGGACCCCGGGGTGGCAACCGCAGCTCACGCTGTCCCCAGAGCCACCCAAGTGAAGCCAACCCTGCGGGAGCTTCCAGCAGAAAAGACCCTGGACCCTCATTGCCTGCAATGGCTGATGCGACGCGACGGCCTCCGCCTCAGCCTCCCTCCAGGCTGCAGCCTCTCCAGGCTCTTGGTGTACCCTATGCGCACTTCGGTAAGCATCATTCTCAAGTCTTGATGATAAGAGAAACGTGCTCACTGAGGGAGAAAATGTGGAAGTGGCACAAGGCAGAACTGAGAGGAAAGGAAAAATTATTCTAGTCCCATCACCCAAAGCAAGAGTGAGTAGTCTGGAAGATTTTCAGTTGGCTGTGTGTGTTTGTCTTGTTATATATAGATGTGTATATATAATACACATATGTACCCATGATTCACATGCACACACAATATAGACATGCATTTACACTATAATGATATATAAACAAGTATATACAATAGATACATATTTAACGTTAAACATATATAATACAACATCTAAATATATATGTGCTGTTTGCCAACATTATACAATGAATACATGCCTATAGCAGTATTATAATGACAGCACTTACATACTATGATATACACACCCACAGTCTTACATATCCAGAAACAAGTGGGAATTTCATGGCATGTGGATTGTCACACGTGCTTATGTAGGTTCACATACAGTTTTTTGCAGTGCTGGGGAAAGAGCCGAGGAGCCCAGGAACGCAATCTCACAGGAGAAGAACCACCACTGAGCACAACTCCAAGCTGCCCCTCCTTGGTTTTCCAGCACCTTCTCCCCTTCAAGGTGTCCCTGGCAGGTCTCCTAGGGGCTGCTCTGTCATGTGACTGCACTCCAGGAGGCATCTCAGGAGTCTGGTGCAACGGAGTGTTGGGCTCCATACTGCCCTCCCTCTAGCTCCATTTCATAAGCAGTTCTCCATGTTATCTTGCACCCCATGATTATAGTTTCATGTTTCTTTCCTGTTTCTTCAGTTTTGGGGATGGAGTCTGAGCCTTGCTCACACTGAGTGAGCACCCCATCTGAGCTGCACCCACAGTGCAAGAATGCCCTCATACAGGTTCTTTTAACCTCTAATGAGTATTTTTTGAGGGCACTGAACTTGGGTTTGCAAAGCAAGCATTTTACTGACTAAGCTGTCTCACCAGCCTCATGTAACTTTTGACAGTTGTGACATGAACATGATTTTTGTAGTTGTTTTGTTTTGAGATAGTGTCTTGCTACATAGCCCAGGCTAGCCTTTGCCTCCTGATCCTCCTGCCTCCACCTCTGGAGTAGCTGTGATTGCAGGCCTGAGTGGCCATGGTATGAACATATGAACATGTTTTGAACTTTCAGTGCTATATCTATATTTTGTGTATTAAAGAAAATACAAGTAGATTATCAAACCTACACTTCTGTGAAGATAGAGTTTGGGAGTAAAGAAAGGAATAAAGGAAGAGGATGAATTAGAACTCAGTGTAGAGATAGATACCAAGCAGAGAAGCACCCAGTAGTCCATCAGTACAGTAGTTACTGACTGGATATGAGGGTAGAGAGGCCCCTGTATCTTCAGAGGTAGGGAGACCCAATGTAATCTCAGGGGGAGGGAGACTCCATGTATCCTCGGGGAAAAGGGAGACCCTGGGTATCCTCAGGGGAAGGAAGCCTTGTATATCCTCAGAGATAGGGAGATTGGGTATCCTCAGGGGGAAGGGAGACCCAGTGTAATCTCATAGGGAAGGGAGACCCAGTGTATCCTCAAGGGTATGGAAACCCCATGTATCCTCAGGAGTAGGGAGGCTCAGGCAACAGGTTCTAAGGTTCCAGTGTCAGTCTTACCCCAAAGGCACTGAAAAGAAGTGTGGGTTCTCCAGGAACTTGTGCTTGATGACCCAAGAGTGGCAAGGCTGTGATGGTCAGACTTTGAGCTCTGCCTCTGTTACAGAGGTTAAGAAGGAAATGCCAGCCCCCTGGGATGGCACCCCGTGCCGTACACATTCTCAGCAAGCCCCAGAGGAGCTTGTGCCACTGGCAGCCCTCCCTCTGCAGTCTGCCCTGTGCTCTCAGTGGTACCAAGTTTTCAGCTTCCTAATGAATCCAAGGTGCACCCAGGGCTGAGGACTGCTGGTCAAGGTCATCTCTGTTTGGACACCCCTGGATGTCAGCCGATTCACAAACTGGGGTGGCGTACCCACTCCCATGGGTCTCTCTGTCTGCATCGGCATTCTGGAAACCTCCCCAGGCCTCTGCTTGCAGGATAATGAGGCTAATGGCCAATCAAACCCTAATGAGGATTGATTCATTTATTAAGCGGCAATTATGTGCCAGGTGCTTCCTACTCCCAGAGCCCAAGAGACTCAAGGTCAAGCAGGACATGGCCCGAGGAGGAGGCCCAGCCAAGGGACTGCAGAAAGTGGGGATCTAACAGGGGTCCTCAGGGCTGGACATGGGGTTCAGCAGGGGTCCTCGGGGCTGGATGTGGGGTCCAGCATCCAGCTGTTCCCAGGGACTCTCAGCTTAGATGTGCACCCCATTACCCAGGCTAGTGACCTGGAGTCTGGCCAGGCTCCTGTAAGCCTGAATCCCCCTAGTGATGGCTGATGACATCTTGAGTAGAAAAGGTGGGGGACAGAAGTGGAAGACACCCATAATCCAGTGGCTCTTGGGGTTCCTTCTGAGACTGGGGCTTCTTTAAGCACCCGCCCACAGGAGAACCAGGTGCCAGTGAGTGAGGTGATCTGGGCACAGCTCTGGTGGCAGATACAGTGAGAAAGGGCCTCATGGGTGACGGGTTCCCTCTTCTGCCGAGTGTCACTGCAGTGCACCCCAGATCAGATCCAGATGGGAAGGAAGGTTCTGCTTATGGCTAACCCTCCTACCTCCAGCCTCAGCCCATGGAGAGGGGGCAGACTCTGGGCAACCTACGTGTGTTCCCTGTCTCCAAAGTCAGGACCCAGTGTTCTCGTCTGACAAATTAAAGGCATAACACCCTTCAGGCACTAGGCAAGTGTGGCCAGGCACCAGGGTCCATGGGACATGGCCAGGGGACAGCAGGATAGAATGGGAAGGTGGGTGGCCAGGAGGGGAGGGAGAGGTGATCTGCAGTGGACGGTGAGTGAGATGGCCAAGGAAGTTGGGGAGAGGGGCCGGGGAACACAGGGGAGGGAACTGGATTGAGCAGCCAGTGAACAGAAAGGAATGGGGAAGGAGATGGTGACTCCGGAATAGTGCAAAGTTGATGATCTTCAAAGGGTTTATCAGCTCAGAGATCAGAAGGCTTTGAAGTTCAAGATGAAACTCTTGGGCTGTGCCCCCAGCAAGCAATCTGTCTAGCCTCAAAGAGACACCTGGGCACCTCAGAGTCAAGATGGGGCCCAATATTATGGCCAGGGAAGAACCAGCACCCATAAACACCAAGGCAGGCAGGAGCCAGCCAGTCACCATTATTTAAGCTCTAAACATGGGGCTCCTGATATGGTGCCCACCTGAGGGAATGGGAAGGGGAGACCAAGGCCCGGCCCTGACTCTTCACCTCCTCTTAATCCTCCACAGTCTGAGACAGAACCCAGCAGGTCACACTTCCCTGGGCCCAGACTGGGCAATCCACTATGGTGTTCAAACTCCTGGGCTCCCACATGCCTCTCTAGCCTCATTCATTCATTCATTCATTCATTCATTCACATCCACACCATTCTGGGCCCTGGAATCCAGCTGTGGCTGGGGCAGACACAGCTATAATGAGCAAACAGTTCCACAGGGCAACTGAGTAAAGCCTCAGGAAGCTTTACCATTGCGCAAAGTTCTGTGGAGAAAAAATCAGAAGACCTCGGCCTCCTGACTGGTCTCCCTGCGAAACTCCTACCACACTTATCAGTCTGGATTCCCTCAGCTCCCTGAGGGAGCACCCACCCCCACACATGCACCTCAGGACCTTTGCACCTGCTCTTCCCTCTCCCACAAAGTTTCTACTCCACCCTCCTCCCTGGGTAATTCTTCCTGGCCCTACATGTGTCAGCTGAGAGGTCACTTTATTCAGGAAAGTATACCTGATACCCTCATATGGGCCTGGAGCTCTCTGTCTCTGTCTCTGTCTCTGTCTCTGTCTCTCCCTGTCTGTCTGTCTCTCCTCTCTCTCTCTCTCTATCACACACACACACATACACACATACACACACACGCACATACACACACATACACACACATACATACACACACATACATACACACACATACACATACATACACACACACATACATACACACACATACACACATATACACACGCACATACACACACATGCACACACATACACACACACATACACACATACACA
>NW_008348865.1:1019517-1040392 GCF_000622305.1 Nannospalax galili
GCATTTTAAATGTGCACTAAGAGCCATACTTTCAGGGGCAACTTCTTAGGGAGTACTTTTTGTGATAAAGAGGTTTGTGGAAATGGTGATTTGCATTATGTCATGAAAATTGCACGTGCTACTGATCAGCTGGTAGGAAAGATTTAATCTTGCAGGAGGGAACACTATAAGCAAATACTCTGAAGTTAATGTATATGTATATGTATGCGCATGCATATACTCACACATATACACACATACACATACACACACACACATACACACACACACATACACATACACACACACACACACACACACACACACACACCTTTGTTTAGCCAAGAAGGCACAAACCTGTTGAACGGAGCCTGCTTTTCATATTTCGTGTGCATCTCTAAGTTATTATTGAATCCTGGGTCTCCCCTCATCTGTCCTTCAGCCCCCTTCACTAATGACAGACCCTGGGTCCTCCAGGCCTTATAAAAATGAGTTTTCTCTACATTTTTTTTAGACAAGACCTTGTCATAGCAGAGAGAAACCTGAAGAAAGTTGAAGGAGTTTCTCACATTCGGTGTGGTATCCAAAGTTTCCTTGGACCACACTGCTTTGAGACTGGGAATGGGGGGAACCTTAGCCCCAGGGAGAAAGTCATTGTTTGATGTAAAATGTCCCCCATGAGCTCATTTGTGAACAATGTCAGCTCTGCTTCCCAGATTCCTCCACAGGCTCCCGTCTCCACAGCCTGAGCTGCCTTCCCTACCCTGGAAGGCTGAACCCTCCAAAACCTTTAGCCATAATAAGTCTCTCTCCTCCCTTAGACTGTTTCTGTCAAGTATTGTGGTCAGAGACATGGTAGACTGAATTAGGTCCCCCAAGAGCTGTCTGTCCACATCCTACTCACCATATTCTGTCAGTCACATGACACCATCCACTGCGTGATGGTTAATGTCCATTGTCAACCTAATGCAACCCACAGTCACCTGGGCAACGGGCTTCTGGGAAGGCAGTGGAAGATTATCTTGATTATGCTAGTCTAGTGGCAAGGCCCGCCCACTGTGGGTGGCATCACTCCCTGAGCCGGGGGCCAGGAATATATGAAAAGGAAAAGTGAGCTGTGCACCAGCCTTCATCTCTCTGCTTCCTGCTGTGACTACAATGTGAAGGGCGATCTGCCACCTGCTGTGATGACTGTGCCCTCGAATTGTGAGCCAGAATAAATCCTAAAATTCCTTGGCCTGCTTCCATCAAGCACTTTGTCACTGCAGTAGGAAGAGGAAGGCGGTGAAAAGAATATCCTGCATTAATCTGCCCAAGAGCCCAAAGAACCAAAGTTGGGGACGGAGAGGGAGGCTGCACAGAGCTCGGCGAGATACAGTTCCCAGCTGCCTTGAAGGTGGAGGAAGCAGCCATGGCTCAAGAGACCATCACAGCTTCCAGATGCTGGAGAAGGGGCATGTGAAGTTCACCTGGACCTGCAAGGCCGAGCACCTGATTAGCACTTCAATGACTGTGCAGATTTGGAATGCTGCAGGTCCAGAGCCCATTTACAATTTATCATGGGCTGTCTTTACCCCTTAAACAGACATTCTTTGCCCACTTCTGTGTCTGATCTAACATCCTGTGTCTAACAGATTTCTTTAAAAAAAACCTTTTGGAATGCATTAACTTAACCAAACCCCAGCTTCCACCAACCCAAGGGCTAAGAAGCCTGTCAGATAGCATCTAAGGCTTACAGCAGAATTCTCCCCACTTCGCTATAACCTGCCTCTCTGATGTCTCCACCAATGTATTTGAAATGTTTTGATTTATGGTTTTCTTTGTTCTGTTTTTATAAAAACTTCATGAAACTGTTACCACATTCAAACATGGAATTTGGGGTAACCTAAATCTGTGTTCCCGGGTCCAGGGTCACTCATATTTGGCTCCAGAATAATCCATCTCTTGTCCCCTTCTAGGTGAAGGCCGTGCTTTTATGTTGACAGGAAGAAACATCGACTCCAAGAGCCCCAGGGAGCACAGCTTTGCTGGGGGTCACAGCAGCCCTTTCTTAACTAGCAGGGCTATGAATCGGAGCTGTTGAAGGCGGCACGCTCCTCTGGTCACCATGGCAGCCACAGGAGATGATACATCCTTCCCTTTCCACAGCCTCCCTAGATGCTAGGATTCAAGAGCAGCAGATCTAAGAGTTGACCTCTGCAGGCAGAGGATGGTTCATAAGAGCTGACCCAACAGGCTCTGGAGTTCAATCTCCAGGCCCAGGACACCTGCTACATTGATTCCCCCTTCCTAGATGGGGTCTTAGAGAATCCATGGCTGACACGGGCTTTCCTCTCCACTTGACCTTCCCTGCCCCGGCCTAATCCCATTAATAGAGGGACAAGGAAGAAAGTGGCTGCCTTGTTGGGGTTCTCTAGGATAGAACCAATAGAGCTTGTGTGTGATAAAAGACTCTGATTGGCTAACACAGAGGGAGGCTATGTGTTACAACCATGGCCATGGTACAGCCTGGAGAGCCAGAGAATTCACTAGCTACTCAGCATAAGAAAATGGATGACTTGAACCAGGGGAACCCAGAATGCAGGCCAGTGTGAGGCTAGAGGCCTGGACACCTTGGAGACTTGTTGATGTGGTGTGACTCCACACTGGAAGGGTAGAGAAGCTGAGGGCACTGTCTGTGGCAGTGACAACAGATATGCTTGCATGGAAGGTATAGAGTGTGGGCTTAGCTGGCCCATACTTCCTGTTCCATCTGGGCCACAGCCTACCAGAAGGCTCTGCCCACATCCAAGGTGAATCTTTCTCTGTCCATCCCTATCCCCCATATCAGACCTTCCCCAAGGACACACCCCCACAGACACAATCTCACAGACATGCTCCCCACAGACATGCCCAAAAAGTGCACTTCAGTGTCCCAGGCAGCTCACAGTCCTGTCAGACTGATACTCAACCACCCCACACCTGACCATGGCTAGGAAGGGTGTGGGTTGGTGAGGACAGATGTCACATGGCAGAATCTCGGGCTGGTTGTAATGACATCACAGATGCCATAATGGCGTCTCTCATCTGTGCAGGGACACGACCCCAGTTGACATGGGCCTGGAGTCACATGCTCATGACAAGTCTCCACATTCTCAGAACAAGAACAACTTTATAAATAGTCCAGACTCATCATCTTCCATTCCCATCTAGGAGCCAACCAGGCATCCCAGAATTCCCTAGCTTGGGCGTTATGCTCCAGAGAAAAACAAGAAAACAGCTTCACATGCGCCCCAAACCGTCAGCCACTTTTCAAAGAAAGTCAGGACTGTCACAGTTTTTTTCCTTCCCTTCCCAAAATTAAAATGTGCCTCCAGTATAACTTGTTATCAAAAATAGAAGCATTTTATCTGTCTTTATTGCAGAACAGAGATTACATGGAGACATTCAATTTGGAGTCAATTTAAATTTCAATTGTCTGTGAAATCTAAATCAATAGGGTATAGTTCAATGACGCTTTAATAAAACAGGACATAACAGAAGAATCATTAGGAATTACATATAAGAAATTGGAGCAGAGCCTCCATTGGGGTGAGGGGACATTAGGAAATTACCCCCAAGCATTTTTGAGTAAGCCCGCAGCCTCCTTCCCCCTGAGACGCCCGGGAATGCTTAATTGTGCTATGAGGCCGGGCATCCATCTCTGTCAGCCCTGTGATGGGGGACAACTTACAGTGAGCAACAAAGGCCTGTCTCACCAGAATGTGCATATCTGGGTACCATTTCTCCAGCCCAGGATCCAGAACATGTGTTATGCCCCCTCCAATCCCAGACCTTTCTCTCCTCTCTCTGCTACCGGCCTCCTCTGTGCTGGGAGGATCCAGCCTGGCATGAGCTATTCCGAGGCACCTGGACACAGTGCCCAAGCTGTGCACAGAGAAAATGTGGGGGTGGATCTCAGGCCTGCTCCTGGGTCTTCCATGGGTTGCTTTACCTCCCAGAGAGTGATCCTTAAATTTCCCCCTCTGGAAAACACTCAGGTGAACGTTTGCTAGCAAGCCCCACAGGCAGAGAGCAGGGGGAGGTATACAAGGCAGTTTCCTTAGATGACAACTTCAGGGATTGGAGAGATGGCTCAGCAGTTAAGAGCACTGTCTGTTCTTGAGAAGACCCAGGTTAGTTCCCAGCACCCACATGGCAGCTAGCAACCATCTGTAACTCCAGTTCCAAGGGATCTGAAGCCCTCTTCTGACCTCTGTGGGCACTGCACAACGTGGGTACACTACATACATGCAGGCAAACCATTCAACACATAAAATAATCAAAAATAATAATAAAAGAAAATATTTTTTCAAAAGAAGAAACCAGAGGCCCATAAACAGTATTTCAGTGCACTATTTAAGAAAAACAAGAGATTCCTTGGGGACAAAAATCTTAAAACTGTGCATAAAAATTGGATCAGGGACAGCATATAGACATATTGGAGCCAGAGGCCAAACAGAAAAACAATAGGGCAAGAACTCAAGGCAGGAACTCAAGGTAGGAACGGAATGGAGACTGGGTAGAACAGTGCTCACTGCCTTGCTTCCTCTGGCTCAGCTACCTTCCTTGCACAGCCCAGGCCCCCCATCCAGGGATGGCACCATCCACAGTGGACTGGGTCTGCCCTGGAACATCAATCACCAGTCAAGAGTATACCCCCACAGAGATGTCCCCAATTAAGAGTCCCTCTTTCCAGGTGACTCTAGTCTGTATCGAGTTGATAAAAACTAACCAGCACAGGGACAAGGGACTAAGAGGGTTTGAGAAAGGGGAAGAGAGGAAGAAGGGGAATTAAAACACATCATATACTCAAATGAAAGTGGCCTTCTGTCATTCAATATTTAAAAAGAACAAAAGGACCAAGCTCCCTGCCCCTCCCATGCCAGGACTCAGCTTTGCCAACCTCCAAGTCCCCTAGGCCTGCAGCCTCAGACTGAAGGTGCTGCCTTGGTTTTTCAGGTCTCAGGGCCTCTGGACTTGGGCTTGAGTCTCATGCTGACAACCCAGGATCTCCATCCCACAGACAACCTGAGGGTTTTCTCAGCTGCCATAACCATGTGAGCCAGTTCCCTGGAAATCCCCTGCGTATCTTTGCACACAGGCTGCTGGACCTTCTCTGTGGAGAACACAGACTGACCCACAACCCCTTGCACCCCAGGGTGCATTAAAGAGTAAACTCAGCAACCATGGTATATAAACCCTACACACTCTGAAGGGCCCCTTAGAGACTGCCCTAGTGACTGTGTCTATACACTGGACACTGGACACCTTGAGCCATGCCCAGCAGGTAGACTGTGCACACCATGAGGCTATGGAGGAGGCTGGGCTCACAAGCCGTCACTTAACCTCTGCAGTGGCTGGTGACCAAATAACTGAAGTATCACCCCAGGACTGGGTGCTCACCAACTCCTGAATACCCATCAGTTGTCACCCATCAGTGCTGGTGAGCAAACATTCATCAGATGGCCTGGGATAGGATGCTGGTGGTGGCTCCACTGTCTCCTGGACCACGTGTAGGTACCTACTTCCTTGGTGGATTTTTACCCAAATCCTTTCACTGTGGTAAACCATCACCAGTGTCTGACAGTTGTCCTTATAGTGAAGGACTTGCAAGGACTCTGTACAATGGAGCTACTGGCAGGCTATGGAAACCCAGCACCCCACTCTCCACAGCGTAGTCCCAGTTCAGGAAGCTGTATTCATGGCCATGACCTTGTGCCCATATGGAGGGCTTATGTTGTCCAACACAGTTCCACTGGCTGCAGATGGATGCTACTTACACCTAAATTTATGAAGAAGGACCCCACTTCCCAATGACCCTCTGTCGCCCGAGTTTTCTTGGGGTCTCTTGCACTATCAGACAAACCATATAACATATTTCTATGTGAATTTATTATAGTTTATATCTTGGAGTGGGGAATGGAGAAACTTACAGAGACTAATGCCCTGCACCCAGCACCCAGCTCTATGTGGCAGGCTGCCACCATTCCAGATCGCTTCTGCACCCACTCACAATCTCCATTAATTTTCACCCACTCATCTTGGGCCTGCAGTCTCGTCCCAGGTAGGTAAATGCCCCGTCTCGAGACCTGGGTGAGACACCTGGGCCATCTTTTTCTCCACGAGGTTTCCAGGCCCGCCACTGCGCATTCCTGGTGGCTCATGGCTTCCGTCACAAGATGGCTCGCAGAAACCCCTCTGCAGTCAATTCTCCCCAGCAGGCCCTGCCCCTTGGAGGAATCAGACCTCTGGGACACACCCTCGCAGGAAGTACCCCAGTCCTGTGAATCCCACCACTCCATGAGACCATCACTAATCCACTAATCTACTCAAGGTGGAGCCCCCAATGCCCTAATCATCTGCCTCTGGGCTCCATTTCTTAGGGATCCCAGAACCTCAACAGCATACACAGGAAGCAAGCTCCCAGAATGCAGAATTGTAAAAAAAAAAAAAAAAAAAAAAAAAAAAAAAACTCAGTTCTTTACACATCTCCCAGCCTGTTATTCTGTTATAGTCGCACACAAGGGTCCAAAACAGCAAGAGACGATGTTGTAACTGTCTGTGTAGAAGCTTCTGCTCCAGAACCTACCTCCAACTTTTAAAAATCTTTTCCTAGTTGGGGAATTGCTGGTGTGATGGTTAACATTGACTGTCAATTCAGCAGGATCTCGAATCACCTAGGAGAAAGGCTTCTGGGCACACCTGTGAGGATTATCTGGAGTTGGTTAACTTCGGCAGCAAGACCCTCCTTAAAAGTGGGCAGCAGCACCTCCTGGGCTCAGGTCCTGGACCATATAAAATGTATCCCTGTATCCCTTGCTACATCACCTTTCTTCCCTTTAGAAATGAGAATGCATTCTGTTCCATTGCACGTTGGAAATATGTAACTGCTCTTAATTTTATACAGCTCGCAGTTAAGATGTTGCCTTGACATAGATCAGACTTGTATTTTGGCATTTTAAAGAGTGTTGGAATTCTTAGACTGTAGGAACTTGTGAAATTTTGATGTTAGAGTGAACTTTTGCATTATAAGATGGTCACGAGACTCTGGAGACCAGGAGTGGAAGGTTATGGCCTAAAAACCATGTGTTTGGGTGTCAAGTTGACAAGGAGTACAGTTGTGATAGTTAATACTGATTGTTGACCTGACAGGATCTAGAATCACCTGCAAGATGCATCTCTGGGCATGCCTGTGAGGGCTGACCGGATGTGAGGGCTGACCTGATGTGAGGGCTGACATAATGGGATTAACTGAGCTGGGAAGACCAACAAGTGGGGGGCATCATTTCCTGGGCTGGGGTCCCAGGCCACCTGAAAAGGAGACAGCCAGCTGAGCAGCTCATCCCGTTGCTTCCTGACCTCAGACGCAGCATGAGCAGCTGCTTCTAGAACTCCCCACATGATGGACTGCACTCCCACCTGAGCCAAAACAAGCCATTCCTTATGTCGCTTTTGTCTGATGCTTTATCACAGCAATGATACAAGAAACTAAGGGCCAGAGAAATGGCTCAGCAGTTAAGAGCACTGGCTGCTCTTGCAGAAGACCTGGGTTCGATTCTCTGCACCCATATGGTAGTTAACAACCATCTGTAACTCCAGTTCCAGGGGATCCAATGCCCTCTTCTGACCTCCACAGGTGCACTTACATACATACAGGAAACATATACACACAAAACTAATAAATAATTTTTTTAAAAAAAGAAACTAAGACTATGGTAAATCTATATCGAACTTTCTGGAGAACCATAGCTGCCCATTTTGAGCACTTAGGGTGAACCAGGCACATGGAAAAGATTTTCTAGAACAGCTTCCAGCACATGAATGCTGCAGGGCCATCCAGCACCTGCTCACACCCCCAGTGAGGGTGAGGACAGGGCAGGCATGCACAGCTGGGAGCACTCTATGCATACACCCTCAGCTGGCAGATGCCTCTGGGACATCTCAACCCATCTCCACAGGGCCACTCATCCCATGGTCAGGGAGGAAGAAGAAAGAGAGTGGCTGAGCCACTGGGGCTGGGGGACCCAAAGGCCACACAGGGGATCAGCAGAGCACAATTGATCCTAGACTCCCGTCTTGAGACCCAGTGGTGAGTTCCCTGTTGCTGCGGTATACAAGGGTCTGAGCCCTCACAGTGTGTCACTGTGGGAGGAATCGAAGGATTCAGAAACTGGGCAACTTGAACCCCAACACCCTGTGAGTCTATTCCCTCTGCAGTGGGGCTCCGGGCCTTGGTTCCATGGATACTGTGGACTCAGCACTCAGTGCTAGAAGGTCATCCATGCAGTGCTGGGCCTCCATCCACACATGCAGCAGCTCCCCCACTGGAGACAACCAAGCACAGATCCAGATAATGACAAATGTCCAAGGGAAAGGGGACAGTCATTGCCCTCGTTTGAGGATCATTATTCTGCAGGAAAGTCTGGAAAAGCCACAACCAACATCCAAGAAGACCAGCGCTGACAGCGAGGAGAGAAATTTTACATCCCTGAGGCACCTCCGTGGGAGACAATTGCACTTCGCAGCCCTTAGATCATGGTAGAAATATTGTCTGTCTGCTCCTGTTGTCAACATTTCACAGGGACAGAAATGGGGAGGGATGGAGGAAAGGGAGAAGAGGAGAAGGGAGAGAGACAGAGAGGACAGAGAGACAGACAGAGACAGGGAGACAGAGACAGAGAGACAGGGAGACAGAAAACAGAGAAACAGAAGGGAGGGGGGGAGAAACAGGGTTGGGATATAGCACCACCCATGGGCTATTACCAGACCTTGGCAAGACTCAATCTATTTTAGTCTTCTTCTAAAATTCAAGAATCCATGCACTTCAGCTCTGGAAGGACCCACTGACATGTTAGGAGCAGGTAAAGGGCCTGAGGCAAGGCATCTCCCTCCCAACCCACCTGCATCTCTCCCCACATGGCCCTTTGGGAACAAGGAGGCCTGCAACTCTGTTGTCTCAGGCATTCTTTAATTTTTAAATTTATTTTTATGTGTAGGTATGTTTTGCCTACATGTATGTAAGTGTACCACATATGTATACAATACCCACGGAGGTTAGAAGAGGGCGTCAGATCACCTGGAACTGGAGTTACAGATGGTTGTTAATCACCATATGGGTGCAGAGAACTGAACCCAGGTCCTCTACAAGAGCAGCCAGTACTCTTAACTGCTGAGCCATCCCTCCAGCCCCAAGTACTCTCTTTTTTAAAAGCAAAGTCTTTCAAACTTATTTGCATGCTAAGGTGGCTTTCCTGCACTGTAAAGTGTGCAGCCCCTCTGTAATGGGGCTAACCTCTTCAGCAATCACAATGGCTTCCCCTCCCACTCTGTGGGTAGCTTTCCATATTTTCCAGTGACACTTTTGCATCACATTCTCACTGTGTGACCAAAGCAGGGAGCTGTAACCACACCATAACCTGCTGTCTTGAAATTTCCTCCACCAAAGAAACTGGTACTTGACTTTTTAACTCAGCCTCATTGAAAGCTTTCAGGACGTGGGCAGGATTTTCCAGAACATACTGAGTAGTGTCCAGACTAGCTCCTGATAGCATCTTTGTTCTCCTCTGGATCCTAGGGAATAGTCTCTGCTGCCCACACTGTGGATTCCTATGATTTCTGAGCTCTGCTGATATCACAGGCTTTAGCCCACAGCTCCAAACTCATCCACGTTCCTCCCACAAACCAGTTCCAAGAACCACCAGTCAAGTTTATCACAGCAACAACCCCACTTCCAAACACTAACTAAATGTCACTGAGACTAGATACCGGACAAAAGCAACTTAAGGCAGGAAGAGACTCAGTCCATTGTGCTGTCGAAGGCCTGGCTGACTTCTGGGCGGCAGAGACCGCACACAGTGGTGAACAAGGAAGCAGAGGGCACAGCAGGAACCAGAAGCAGGCGCACCTTCACAGGTTGGCTCCAGGTACCTATCTGTGCCCATCAGGCCCCACCTGATAAAGGTTCAACACATACACCCTCAAGTATTCAAAGCATGGGGCGGGAGGACATTTGATGCTAGAACCCCATCTAACACCGGGTGCAGGGGCCTTTTATCATCTGTGGCCATCTGAGAGGTGGAGATAGACAAGAGTAGGGAGAGGACCTCCTGAGCTCCCAGGTACTAGGTCCATTCCATAACAATCTTGGCTGAGTGACAATAATGCTGGGGGACAAGGGGATGGCTGGTCCCCATGGAGAGCTCAGGACTAACATGCACCTGAGTCTCAAACAGCTCCATAAGCATCTCACAACCCTATAGTAACCCCTAAAATGCCACCTTGAGCATCACTTATACAAGAACACACCCCTCAAAGGACACAGTCACCCATTACAGGAGCCACTGGACCAGGAACAAGAGCCATGTTTCTATGGCTCAGAAGGAATTGTGCAGAGGATAGAGCTCCCACTGCCCACCCCACCTGATCCTCCACCCATGTCCCAGGCAGGGCACTCAGAGGGCAGGTGCTTCTCCACAAGATGAAGAGGTGGGGACAGGTGGGTCACAGGGGACTATTGCAAGAATTTTCTCCTGGTGTGTGTGAAAGGAACTAGGCAGCATCTACCCCCTCTTTCTAAAGTCCCAATGAAAACTCAAAGTTGGATTCCACCAATGTTCACCCTGGAGACCCAGTGAGTTAACCACACTTACTTATAGAGCAATGGGTGGGAGGCTATGGGTGGGAGCATGGGTGACCATAAGGCAGCCACTCTGGACAGTCTGCTCCAAGCATGGATGATGACTCCCCCATGACTGTGGACAGAGAGCCCCTTCCCCTAGCTGGTCATATAAAGATAGCACTGTTCTGCTTGGGGGACCCCTCCTGGACTCTGTTTCAGCAGCTGCTGGGCTCCACTCACTCACTGGCTCCACAGTGGTCGTCATCAGGCTACACTAGGCCCCAGAGAGAGGGAAGGTCCTGACCTTCCCATACTGCCCAGTCCCTGCCCAAGCACAGCTCACTGGCCACTGTTCAGTCTCTGCATGTGACCAAGTCACCCAAAACTCCTGGAAATACCGTCTTGTTTCTGAATAGACCAGCCCTTGCCGAGCCTCCTGGATGCTCTAATTATTCAATCTTATTGCCCCATGATCTTGAAGGAGACAGGGTGTCATTTCTGGCTTCCCAATACAATAACAGCCCTCACTGTCTACTTTGAGTCAAGTTCCCCTCAGTATCCAAATCCAAACATGGCCTCTCTTCCAAAGAGGGCATCATCAAACTGAGGTCTGTGGAAGATTCTAGCATACTGACCGTCTTCAAGAGAACCGCAAAGGTGTTTCAAAAGTGATCTCCTGACATGGGGTGAATCCATGACAACTGAGCAGACTCTGGACAGATCAGAGAAAATGTGTAAAGAAAGACTTCGATGTAAATGTAAACCAAGGTGGGACAGGGTGAACAGCAAGATGCCACAATGAAGGGATCCTTAAACAGAAATACATAAAACAAGGTTATGCATTGATTAGCTCTAAAAATATTGAGAGAGACCAGAGGTTCCCAGAACCTAAGCCTCACTCCCCTGGAAGCACGAAGCCTCTGCCACCCCTCAGAGTCTCCAGCAGCTTTGTAGAATATACTCAGCATGAATAGGAAGAAATTGCACCAGCCACTCAGAGCTACAGGGGACAGCGTAGCCATTGGGAGCAATGATTAACCATCACTTGGACCATATGCTCTGGACTAAGGTCCCTTGGGTTCAAAGCCCAGCTCTTCTACTTTCTAGCTGTGTGATCTTAGGCAGGTTGTTCAGTCTCTCTGGGCCACGGTTTCTCATTCATATACCAGAGACAATCACTGTATTTTAGGTATAGCGTAGGTGAGGGAGTTTAAATGTGTTCAAGTTTGCCACATATTTAGAATACTTCTGACATGTATTGAGAATACTTACGTTTCATGTTTGTTAAAGAAATAAATCAATGAGAGATGATCGAATTACACAGTGGGAAAACTAAGGCAGGCTGGTATCCAAGCTACCAGCAGAACTAGTCCTTGAGTGACAGACCTGGGGAGGGAACCGACAACAGAGAGCCCAGGGATACACCAGGTGCAACGACTCAGTCACAGGAACCCATAGCCCAAGATGATGACGCCAAGTCACAGAGCTAAGTCCCAGGTGGCCCAGGGACTCACCAGGACCACCTGTGGGAGCCAGCACCTCCTCCACCAAGCCAGAGTGAGCTCTGAGGATGCTGGGAACCTGCTGGTTAACAATCACTAGGCAGCTCCAGGCTTGCAGCTAAGGCACAAGAAATACCACCAGGACAGAACGGAAAGCTAATGAGAAATCCAACCAGCTGCAGAAGCTCGGCAAGAAATACAGCCCAGCACCAGGAGGAAGAGCAGCTCTGATCTGCCCTCTCCCCCCGAGCGTGGATCGATCCAGCTGGAAAGTGAGGGGCATAGGAGGTAGATACTGGGAAGATGTACGGCAGGAGGATCCGGGGCTGGCGGAGGGAGACGTGAATGCAGTGTAAATTTAAGGCCAAGAGAGTGAGAGAAGGAGATAAGATTTGTGCTCAGGGTGAGCGAGAGAGATGGACTGGGGTGCAGGGCTGGAGCAGGGAGTGGTGAGCACTTAGGGAGGGAGAGGCGGTCAGAGGGTGGGTCAACAGTGGGAGCCAGGGAGGGAGATGCAACGTGTCAGGTCCTCCTGGTCCATTTGGCCATGGCCCTGTCAGCCTTCACCTTGAGCCCTTTGGTCCTTGGGCTTCCTGTCCATCCCAAGTGCTGGGGTAAGAAACCTCTACTCCTGACTCCTCTCTCTCAGAGGACAGGATGGACTGCAGGGAACACTTTCTGGGAGCTTTGTGCTGACAGCGTGTGTGTCTGACTCCAGCCATATCTGCTCTGAGACAAAGGTACCTCACTGTTCCCATCCCACAGACGAAGAAACAGGCCCAGAGATCAGGGCAGCCAGGCTCCACCCTGCTCCTGACTTTGACCGCACAGTCAGTCTATGGGACATTCTAAGTGTTTGTGACTGACAGGAGGCTGTGCCTAGCCCACAACCTCTTGAGCACAAGGCCACACTGCCTCAAAATTTTTAAATGTAAAACCCCTAGGTCTGAGGATATGACTCAGTGATCCCTCAGGGCTTGTCTAGTGTACACGAAGCCCAGAGTTTAACCTCAGCACTGGGGTGGGGGTTACCATGGAAAGTTCTGGAATAATAATTTTAAGATTTCTTGAAGGGAGGGTAGGAAGATGACTCAGTGGGTAAAGTAATTGCTGTGCAAGTGTGAGGACTTGAGTTTAAATCCCCAGAAGCCATGTAAAGCCAGGCACTGTAACACACACACACAGACACACACACACAGACACACACACACACACACACACATACACACACACACACACAAATTTAAAATAGTAAAAAATAAAACTTTAAGCCGGGTGTGGTGCTGCACACCTGTAGTCCCAACACTTGGGAGGCAGAGGCAGGTGGATCTCTGTGAGCTCAAGGCTAGCCTGGTCTACATAGTGAGTTCCAGGATAGCTGGGGCTACAGGGAGACCATGCTTCAAAAAGACAAAAAAAAAACTTTAAAATATATATAATACGATGACTGGAACCTTTGTTACAAAGTAAGGAGCATTAATTGTTTCTGTGACACAAACTGAAGGAAGGAAAGGTTTATTCTGGCTCACAGTTTGAGAGCACAATCTGTCATGCAGGGAAGGCATGGCGGCGGGAGTGTGAGGTGGTTGGTCACAGTGCACGTTAGTCAGGATGCAGAGAGATAAATGCTGGTGCTCAGCTCGCTTTGTCCTTCTTCTGCCATCCAGGACCCCAGCCCATGGGATGGTGCTGCCCACATTCCGGGGTCTTCCTCCTAAACCAGCTCCCTCGAGGGATGATTCTAGGCCCTATCAAGATTAACCATCAAATATGTCTAGGGAGAAATTCAAACTGTAAATCAATTAGGAGGGTGACCTTGACCCTCACCTACAAAGTTGTCTCCTCACTCCCCACTAGGGCAGTGAGAGCTGGAGGCTGGCGCAGATGCCCAGCTTCCCGTGACCTGCAGACAAGCAGCACATCCGTAGTGAGCATGCTCTGTGCGTATCTGAACTCTGACCCTTGCACTAATGGACTTACTGTACTTATCAATTGACTTTCAAATGCTGCTGCGCACACTGATGCTGTTTTGATTGACTGTGTCTGGCCCCCTCTCTGGGAGCCCCACTCTCTTCACCCAGCCAAGGTCCTTCCATCAAGCTCAGCAGAACAGGCCCAAGGCTGGTGTGTTGGCCTCCCTGACACAAACACAATAGGGTTGACTGAGACCCCAGTCTTCTGACCGCCTCTCTGAAGGTCACCTGACCAAGGTCTTACTGCAGAGCCGGGAACCCTAGATGAGGGATCTGCAACCCTGAATCTCAGTAGCTTGGGGTGTGGGAGCTGAAGGGGTAGACTAGAAGGGGGTGTGAGTGTATGTGTGTGTATGAGTGTATGTGTGAACACGCTATGTTTGTATGTGTTATACGTGTGTGTGCACGTGTGGATGTGTGAGTGTATGTATATATGTGTACCTGCATGTAATGTGAACGTGTGTATATGTGTTTGTGTGTTATGTGTGAGTATATGTGTATGTATGTATGTGTGAATATGTATGTGTATATATATGTGTGTATGTGTGTTATATGTGAGTGTATGTATGTGTAATGTATTCTTGTATATGTGTATGTTATATGTGAGTGTATGTGTGTGTCTGTGTGAATATGTATGTGTGTATACCTGTGTGTATGTGTGTTATGTGTGAGTGTATGTGTGAGTGAATGTGTGAGTGCATGTGTATGTGTGTATGCATGTTATGTGTGTATGTGTATGTGTGAGTGTATGTGTGTATATGTTATGTGCATGTCTTATGTGTGAGTGTATGAGTATATGCATGTTATGTGTGCATGTGTGTATGTGTTATATGTGAGTGTATATATGTATGTGTAAGTGTATGTGTAAATGTGTTATGTGTGAGTATATGTGTATATGCATGTTATGTGTGCATGTGTATGTGTGCATGTATATGTGTGTATACATGTTATATGTAAGTGTATATATGTATGTGTAAGTGTATGTATATATGCACGTTATATGTATGGGTATGTGTATATGTGTGAGTGTATGTATGTGTGAGTATATGTGTATATGTATGTTATGTGTGCTATGTGTTATTATAAGTGTATGTGTGTAAACATATATATGTGCATGTTGTATATGTGTATAACATGTATGTACGTGTGCATGTATGTGTGTTCATATTGGAATCGCCATGCCTAGGTTTATTGAGAGTTGTGTGGTTGGGGTAAATGTGTGGGGAAGTAATCCCAGAAGATTTGTAAGAGTGTGTGTATACATGTATATGTACGCATATGTGTGGTATGTGGTGTGTACTATGTGAGCATGTATGTGTGTGCATGTAAAATGCGAAAAATCTGAGGCCAGTGACTAAAGGTTGGGCAATAAGAACAGCTGGAACAGGACGTGCAAAGGCCCCGTGGCAGAAGAGAGTGAACGTGGTACATCTGAGCCTGGAGGAGTCAGTGGAAGTGGAGAAGAGCTTGACAGAGCAGTGATGCCAGCATTCAAGGCTTCTTGGAGTACATAGGTCATTCCTGGGCATTCATGATAGGCTTCAGGCTAGGACTGAACTTTCCACACAGACTCAGGAAGTGGCCTGACTGGACCATCAGAGTGAGGGATGGGCGACTGTGGTGACAGCTTAAAATTCTACAGAAATCACAAGGTTTATGCCCATCAGCACAGACAAATTTGCTTTCAGACTTCCACAAAGCCTCCAGCTCTCTGCAAATAATCTGATTCCTGTGGCCTAACAGGAATGGAAAGAAAAGAATTTTCCAGGCCAAAACAAATAAAAAAATTTACCAGTTTACACTTGAGAGGCTTAGAAATGGCAGTTAGCTTCCTTCTTGTCCAGAGCCCATCTGCCATCAGTGTGGTCTGGGAAGTAACAGGAGAAAACATGCTTAGAGCTCTCCACGGGGGGGGGGGGGGGGTGTCTCCAGAACCTGCAAAGAAATCCCCGTCCTGACATGGGGCATGCACTGCACAGTCACCCCAAGAGGAGGGGGCTGAGAGAACACCCCCTGAAAGGAAACTCAGACACATGGGAAGCAGGTCAGCTGCAGAGAGTCACACAGAGGCCTCCTCCACAGGCACACTGATCTGAGTGTGTCTTGTCCCATAGCAGAGAGTGAGTTAAAAGCTCAGATGAGCCAGGCATGATGGTGCATGCCTGGAATCTCAGCACTCAGGAGGTGGAGTCAGAAGAACCAGGAGTTCAAAGTCATACTTGGTTACAGATGGTATCAAGCTTGAGGCCAGCCTGGGCTACATGAGACCCTGCCCAGATGGCACAGCTAGGCAACCCTGGCCTCAGTTCTAGCTCTGCCACTTTCCACATGGCACCCTGAGCAGGTGGCTCTTGATCTGTACACTGGAGGACGTTAATGAAATCGCCATCTGTGCTTACTACTGTGCCTAATGCAAGCAGGATCATCAATAGTCCAACAGCAGCAGTATCACTTTGAACCCATGTTCATTCTGTTCAAAAAAAAAAAACTAATAAAACGCTTCCATAGAAGGGCTTGAGCTGGCTCAGCATTTAAGAGCAGCTGCTGCTCTTCCAGAGGACCAGAGTTTGGTTCACAGAACCCTCATCAGGCACCTGTAACTTCAGCTCCAGAGAAGTGAGCACCCTCTTCTGACCTCTATGAGCACCTACACTCGTGTGCACATATACACATGCAGACACACTCATACAGATAATTAAAAGTAGAAATAAATCTTTAAAAATGTATTTCCATTGAAGTTTTTCTCTTCTGCATATTTTTTAGCCCACAGACCTCCACCTGCCTCACTAGAGAAATCATCTTATGGAAGGTCCCGACAGCTCATCCTGGGATCTCAAATGTGCAAAGCAAAGTTAATTTGTAAGAGTAGGGTGTGGGGCTCAGTGAGGACCTGGTCTGTGTAGGGTTTGGGGTTTCAAACTCAGTGCTCACAAAATTAATTTAGTTTTTTTTAAATTGTTGTTGGAAAAATGACACAAATTAGTTAAAATTGATGCAAAAATCCAAAACCTTACACAATACATACCTTTAATCCCAGCACCCCAGAGGCAGAGGCAGGCAGATCTCTATGAAATCAAGGCCAGCCTGGTTTACATGGTGAATTCCAGGCTAGCTGGGGCTACAGGGAAACCCTGTTTCAAAAAAAAATCTGAAAGCTGTAACAGGTAAATTCTGGGGAATGTGTCCATGGCAACCACCATACCTCTCCCCAACGAGGACCCCAGAGTCTCAGCACCTGTGGGGGTTTCCAAATCTTTTTGGATAATAGATACCTAGTTTGACTTCTGTTGCTCTAATAAAATACCATGACCAAAAGCAACCTGGGGGAGGAAAGGGTTTCTTTCAGCTCACAGGTCACAGTATATTGATAAGAGAAGCCAGACCCAAAACTCAAGGCAGGAACCACAGAGAAATGCTGCTTCCTGGCTTGAAGGCCCAACTCAGCTAGCATTCTTCTACAGCTCAGACCCACCTGCCCAGGGACGATGCTGCCCATGGTAGCTGAGCCCTCCTACATCAGTTAACAATCAGGACAACTCCCACAGACATGCCACAGGCCAGTCTGACCTGCGGGATCCATCAATGGAGGCAATCCTCTAGGCTGTGTCATGCTTATGATTAAAGCAAACCAGGATGGAGACTAAAGTATTTGGCCATCTGTCTGTTTAGGGCTGAATCCAGCAGGAAGTGACATTCAGTTTGGCATACATTATATATACAAGGTTTTCTGTTTTTACTTTTTTATTTAGAAACCAACTTAGAGTAACAGGAAGATGATAGACCCTACAGAGTTCCTGTTGACCCCTCACCCCAACAGCCCAGCACAAGCCTCCAGGTGCTGCAGTGTACGCATCAAAACCGAGAACAGGCTTTGCTCTACATTAGTAACAACTCTGAAGTTTGGGGTTTTTTATTGTATTTATTATTTTTATTTTATGTGTATGCATGTATTGTCTGCATGTAGGTAAGTGCACCCATGTCGTGCAATGCCCTCGGAGGACAGAAGAGGCTGTCAGATCCCCCGGAACTGGAGTTACGGACAGTTGTTAGCTGCCATGTGGGTGCTGGGATTCGAGCTCAGGTCTCCTGCAAGAACAGTTAGTGCTCTTAACCGCTGAGCCATCTCTCCAGCCCCGGTTTTTTTGTTTGTTTTTTTGTTTTTAATTGACTACCTTTCATCAGTGGACCCAAGGGTGAGGAACTCTGCCTTTCTCAGTGATGTCACCTCATTCTCCTCCCATCTGGGATGGTCTCACATCTTCCCCTTTTCACAGTCTTGATTCTTTTGAAAGCTATTGTTCTGTTAGTTTACATTTAATGAGTCTGTAATCTGGGTGTCCATCAGGGCCCTGGGGCAGGTGGGGCTCCTTCTGTAGGGATCGCTGGTACAGTGAGGCTGGGAATTCACATCTCCACAGTGGCTGTGTGATCCTGGACCTGTCCCTGGCCCTCTCTGGGCTTCAGAGTAGCCCTTGTTACAATGATGCAGACCCACATCGGCTGTTCTGAACTTGTGCTCCACACACTGTTGGGTCCCACATACAGGATAGATATAACACGGATAGTAATCATTGAACAACTGTATACATTAGCATGTATACAAGCTCTGACAAACCCTGCAAGAAAACACCTGCTCTGTCATCCCTAAACCCATCACTATTTGCATTTGCCTTAGAGCAATTGTTACTCTCCCTCTATCTGCAGAAATGTGTTGCATAGGTCACCTATGGGGCACACACACTTGGTGATATACAAAGCCTATGGACGCACCCCAGGTTGATGAGGGTTCAGGAACAAGCCTCCAGCTCAGGAGCTCTGGAAAGGAGGGGCCTAAGGGTGAGGCTGGGTAGAAGCCAAAAGCCAATGTGCCCCCCACCAACCCTACAAAGCCAGCAGATCCTCAGTGTCAAAGGATCCCATAGAACCAGGTGCAGTGGTCTCCCTAAAAGGCCAAAACCAAGCGTGGTGGTGCACGTCTTTAGTCACAGCACTCAGGAGGCAAAGGCCAGCTTGTTCTACATAGTGAGTTCCAGGCCAGCTGGGACTACAGGGAGACCCCCATCTCAAAAAGACCAAAAAAAAAAAAAAAACGCCCTTGAACTTGGGGGCAGGCAAGGTGCCTAACTCCAGCCTGTATGTGTTGCTTTCACACGCTAAGCATAGTCTGTTGGCCTGGGTGGTACGGCCCTACCACAGAGCACCCAGGGCAGGCACCCAAGAGTGGAATCCAATGCAGTCATTTGGGAGGAAGGCTGGCTGCTGGCTCTGGGGGAATTCCTGACTGGACACCATCTGTAGAGACAATGGGACACCAAGAACAATGCAGCCTCCAGATGGAAAAGTAGACAATCTGTAGCTAGAAATGGGAGTAAGCTCTTTTCTGAGCTGGAAAGATACATGGCTCTGCGGTTAAGATGTGCACTGCTCTTGCAAAGGGCCCGAGTTCAGTCCCCAGACCCAGTAACTCCAGCTCCAGGGAATCTGACAACTGGCCTTCACAGGCAGTGGTGTGTGTATATGTCCACACACAGACATGTACAAATACACATAATTAAAATTAAATTTTAATCTTTACTTTAAAAGGAAGATGCCTCCTTTCACCAGCCCTCCATGCCCTCTGGTTTCTTGTGTAGGTGTGCATTCCTTAATTAACAGTAGTAATGCTTTTTATAAGTCACATTGTGACTAATTCATGTATAAGAATACTATATACATGCAGGAATTTTTTTTTTTGTCTTTTTGAGACAGGGTCTCTCTGTAGCCCCAGCTGTCTTTGGAACTCACTAAGTAGACCAGGCTGGCCTTGGCCTTGAACTCACAAAGATCCGCCAGCCTCTGCCTCCCAAGTGCTGGGACTACAGGAGTGCACCACCATGCCCAGCCTATTATTTCATGTGTATGTTTTGCCTACATGTATATGACTGCACCCTGTGTGTACAATGCTAACAGAGGCCAGAAGATGGCATTGGATTACCTGGAACTGGAGTTACAGATGGTTGTTAGCCTCCATGTGGGTGTTAGGAGCTGACCCCAAGTCTTCTGCAAGAACAACCAGTGCTCTTAACTGCTGAGCCATCTCTTCAGCCCTACATGCAGTACTTTTTAAAAAAGAAAAAGGGCTGGTTTATTCAAGTGTCTGCTGCAAAAGCCTGAGGTGCCTGAGCTCCTATGTCCAGTGCCCTGTAAGGCCAGGCATGTTGCATGTCTGTAACCCCAGCCTAGGGAAGCCTTGGAGACAAGAGAATCCCTGGAGTTCAGAGGCCAGCCAGTTTAGCTGAAACTATAAGCTTCTGGTTGGGTGAGAGACACTGCATTAAAAAAAAAAAAAAAAGTGGGGCCAGGCGTGATGGAGCACACCTTTAGTCCCAGCACTCAGGCAGCAAAGGCAGATGGATCTCTGTGAGTTCCAGGCCAGCCAGGCCTGCATAGTGAGACCTTGTCTCAAAAATAATAAATAAATAGCCGGGCATGGTGGCAGATGCCTTTAATCCCAGCACTTGGAAGGCAGAGGCAGGAGGATCTCCAGGAGTTCAAGGCCAGCCTGGTCTACATAGTGAGTTCCTGGCCAGCTGGGGCTACAGAGAGACCCTGTCTCAAAAAGACAAATAATTAATAAATAAATAAACAATTAATTAATTAATTTGGGGCCAGCAAGATGGCTCAGCAGCTAAAGGCATTTACCAAGCCTGATCACCTGAATTCAATCCGCAGGAATCACATGGTAGAAGGAGAGGACTCTCAAAAGTTGTCCTCTGATTTACACCCACACAGAGAGAGAGAGA
>NW_008348866.1:0-1413 GCF_000622305.1 Nannospalax galili
AACTGTGATGAGTCACCTATCTTTTCATTCAGGGAGGTCATGGAGACCCCACAAGAGCAACTCAAACCAGTATCCAGTCTACATAGAGAAAGATCAACACAGAGGAAATTTCCTCCATGCTTCCAAGTGAGGCCATGGTCAAGCAGGACCTTCTGACTTATCCTCACTTAGACAGAACTGGTAAAAGGAAAGCTAAAGGAGCCAGAGCCCCCCCCCCCAAAAAAAAGCTTGAGTGATCCCTGAGGATCAGATACTCAACTGACCATGAAAAAGCCTTGGTTAATTTGGGCCTACTTTATGCTCTTAAATATCCAAGAGAAAAATATAACCAAAAACTAAAATGATCAATATGTTTCTTTTAGAGTCTTTGGAATTATACTTCCCAGACATTAGACTTAAGTTTATATAAAACATTA
This sequence comes from Nannospalax galili, assembly GCF_000622305.1. Lineage (NCBI taxonomy): Eukaryota > Metazoa > Chordata > Mammalia > Rodentia > Spalacidae > Nannospalax > Nannospalax galili. The sequence continues at coordinate 417 of NW_008348866.1, forward strand.
TTTTAGACATTTATTTTTCACTGATGATTTTGTTATTAACAAAAATACTACTTAAATGTAATATTTCAAATCTTGGCCTAATTCAACACTGCAGTGCCAACCTACAGCCAAGAGAAACAAGCCCGCTATTGCTGTAAACCATTGTACAACTTAATCAATTGTCTCCAAAGATCCTTTCAGGAATGTGTGAACTCTTTCATCTCGAATACTGCCAAAGACCAAGTCCACCCCAAAGACCCCTACCCACTCTACCTATAAGACAGCAAGAAGTAGCCAGAGAGAGAACTGTGTCCCCACTCCTTTTTTTTATATATATATTCAGGGTCTGGAATGAAGGAAATTGGCACAACATAGGACCCCTGACCATGGAACATCTGGTCCCCTGACCTATCAGTTCTCTACTGGGGACTTCCTCTTTCCCCCTGCCTGAGTGTCCAGACAGGTCACATGGACAAGTCCCAAGAGAAACCACAAGAATGGCCAAAAACAAATCTCTCCTGCAGCCCCTGTCTCCCCTGCAGCAGCTGTGCCCCCCCAAATCCCCTTGTAGTTGCTGCCCCAATATAAGACTCAACAGCCCTTATGACCCTTGCAGTAGCTTCCATCCTGCAGAAATGCTGCTGCCCCTCGCTGTGCTAAAGAAACACAGTCTTGTTTGTTGAGAACAGATGTGGTTTCTTTCTTTTTCTCCTCTAGTTCCTGTATTCTGTGCTCCAAAATCCAACACATTCTACATGCTGCCAAGACTGCCTGAGCTCTGTCTTGCTTCAAATATTCAATAAATTCCCTAATAAGAACAATTTGCATGTTAGAGCCTCAGTAAATGCAACTATTCACTGGACATAGGTCCCTTCATCTTTTCATTATTCTCTCTCTGTCTCTCTCTCTTTCTGTCTTTCTCTGTCTCTCTGTCTCTCTCTCAGTCTCTCTCTCTAATCTTCTCCAAATTCCAGACTCTTTCAAGTAACTCAGAAACTCTGGAGAATGCGGACCACAC
>NW_008348866.1:1947-3461 GCF_000622305.1 Nannospalax galili
CTGGATTTCATACATTCTGTCATTTATGTTAAGGCCTACTGAGTCATCTTAGTGTCCCCAGACATCCATCAGTGCAAGTTCATCCACTGGAGTCTAGTCAGTCTACCTAGAGTCATTCCCTTAAAGAAGGCCAGCTCTTATCTTGGATCTAAAGCCCACTCAATGGGAAGGAATTCGTGTGTGGTATTGTAAACATAGCCAAATACACATGGCTGGAGATGTCATAGATCTTAGAGAAGACCTTAAGGCTGTCACATTCCTAGATAAATGTGATTTCTCACTCTGTGCTAAATATGTATTCTTACATTTACAGACAAGTGTGTCAGGCACCACTCATCAAAGAAGTTTCTTTTGCTACAGATAGCATCTATTACAGAGTTCCACAACGGGTCACACGCAGAAATTTTCTGTGAATTACCTAACCCTAAGTGACACATCTACAATGGAACCTCTACATCTAAGCCTCACAGAACATAGTGGAACGAGGAGTAAAGAAAATACCAATGTGGGGCTGGAGAGATGGCTCAGCGGTTAAGAGCACTCACTGCTCTTGCGGAGGAACTGGTTTCGATTCCCAGCAACCACATGGTGGCTACAAACCATCCTTAACTCCTGTTCCAATCCAAAGCACTCTCTGACTTCCGTGGCATTACACAACATGGGTGCACTCACATACATGCAGGCAATACACTCATACACATAAAATTAAAAAATGATAAATAAAATCTTTTTTAAAAAGAAAATACTAATGCATCTCTCAACTCTCATCAATGAAGCTCCTTCATGCTCTTTCAGGGAAATGGACCCAAAAGCCCACAAACAGAATAAAAGTATAGAGAATAAGAGTCTGTGGAATGTGGGTCCTTGGACAGGATTCCTATATTAAACTTCACCCACCCATGGCTAAGAGACCATTATGGAAGAGATGGCGGAAAGGGTGTAAGGGCCAGGGGAGGAGATGCGTAATCAAATGGAAATAGTCTTACAGATTCCTGGGACCTTGTCCTAATTTTTAATTGAGTTGTTTGTTTTACAACTGTTTAGTTTTGGGGGTTGTTTGCATATTCTAGATACTGACCCTCTGTCAGAGATATAGCTGGTAAAGATTTTTTTCCTATCTGTAGGTTGCCTCTTCCAATGATGATGTCCTTTAAAGTACAGAAGTTTCTCAGTTTCACAAGGTTCCATTTGTCAATTGTTGGTCTGAATAGCTATACTATTGGGGGCCTGTTGATAAAGTCCTTTCTTGTGCCTACAAGTTCAGTATATTCCCTGTTTTTCTCTTGATCAGATTCAAGGTCTTATATTGAGGACCTTGATCCATTTGGAGTTGAGATTTGTGCAGGGTGAGATATATGGATCTAGTTTCATGGTTTCACATGTAGCTATCCAGTTTGAACAGCATCGTTTGTTGAAAATGCTCTCTTTTGTCAAATGTGTACCTTTTTTGCTTTTTAAAAAATCCTAGAGTCGATAAGCATATTTAGCAAAGTAGCAGGACATAAAGTTAACAC
>NW_008348866.1:4669-14234 GCF_000622305.1 Nannospalax galili
TGGAAGGGGTCCAGCTGCCATCCACAGCCCCCATGAAGCCCGAAGCTCCTTATGATGTGACTATTCCTCTTTGTCTCCATGTTATTAATTTTCACACTTACCTTGTTATTGTCCCTAAACTTTTTTTGACTTTTCCATTAAAAACTCTTATCTTGTACAAACATGATAAATGTGCTCTGTCTGCCCCTATGTGCACCCAACGCATTTTATGTACATCATTGAGAGGCTGAATGCATTCTCTAATCCAGGATACTTCCCAGCCCAATATTTATCACCCACTTGCCCTTCTGGGTACCACTTTTTCCAAGTTTCATCCACTGCATTGAAGATCAACCACAAACATTAGAGAGGATTCTTGCATTGCCCACTCTGAACAGCAGAGTACAGAAGAGAGATAAGACACCCTTCTGCCTGGGCTGAGGAGCTGGACAGAGGGAAGAGTCCTTTCTCTGGGTGCAGAATGGCTAATGCCTGATACTACCAGAGACTCAAGACTTTACTGAATTCCTACTGCAAACTCACCTCTGTGTGATTTTCTGTTTTACCAATACCCAGGACACTTCATCATAGGGGTTTTTAGATTTTCAGTAGCTGTATTATTTTTGAAAAGCTTTATTGTCAAATGATATGTATGTAATTAAATTTGCATTTTCCAGCATAATTTAATAAATGTACATAAAAATATGAGACATGTAATCACCTGCATGTTGGCTCCAGGTTTGAGGACAGGGCTCCTGATATCCCAGAAGAATTGCAGAAGCCAAAGAAGAGGAGAAACAACCCAGGTGGCTTTGGTCCACCTGCTGGCCATTGCCTATCAGGCAGTTCTCTGGCTACAAAAATTTTGCGCCACCCTGACAAGTTCCCCCACCAACTTCACTTGCTTCAAATTCATGCCTGAGCAAGGCCCATCAATTGCATTCACTCTCTATGAAAGGAGATCGCCCTGTAGGAGCACAGACTCAGACCTAAGAGCCGAGCATGCCACTGGAAAGACTTTCTGGCTGGCTGAAGGCTGTGGTCTCTGGGCTCTTGCTTCTCCTCCATGTGCAGGGTAAGACCCCCTAGGGGTGCACTGGAAAGCCAAAGGTATCAGAACTGCAAAATTCTGAAGACTCAGAGACTGAGATGGTGGGAGGGAAGGCACCAAGGATGGAGGATGGGGTGGAGATTCCAGATGAAAGGGAAATGTGTGCCTCCTGATGCCCACATCAAGTATCACAAGACAGAAACAATAGCACACAGAAGGTCATACAAATTTAAGGTTACTTCATACAGAGGAACCAGTCCAGTGCTAGGAGCTCCAAGAACAGCTGAAACTGTACATCAGGGGCAAAAAAGGGCAAGAGGGACATTTCCTTTGGTGTGTTTGTGGCATTGACTGCTACTGAACTTTAGATGATAACAATAATACCTTCATGCTGTCGCACTGTTTCACCTCTTTGTCCAGAGAAATGCCCTGTCACCCTTTAAAATTTCCCTGGGTAAGGTTTCTGGCTGGGAGGTACAAAAACCAATGCCTGCCATTCTACACCTGAACTGGGATTCCCCTTCCCACTGTACACTCTGGTGATAATGAGACAAGAACTGATTTAGTGTGGTGCTTCCTGATCAAAATGAACAAAGACTGATGGCATCTCTCCACACACAGGACTGGACTCAGCCTGTTCCGTTAGGACCACACACTAGTGGGAGGTGAGAGGCAGCCTCATCCATGTGAAGGATCAAGTGGGAGTCTACAGATTCCTGGGAATTCCCTTTGTCAATCCACCTGTAGGACCACTGTGGTTTGCACCCCCGAGACCCCTGAACCATGAAGTAGTGTGAGAGATGGAACAACACAACCAGCCATGTAAGTGCTGGAGCCCAAGAGACTGAGTGAACAGGTAAACAGCTCTAGACCAAATGTCTTCCTCCATCTCAGTCCCACAGCAGTTTTCATTGTGTCAGGGAGAGTCTCCCAGGCATTTTTCTGATGCATGTGCTAAGATTTAGAGTGAAGCAACCTCACCCAGCTCCTCGGTCAGAGCTTAGCATTCATAAGGAGTTAGCTCTAGCTAGTACAGAAAGGAGCAGAAACAAAATTGTCTCTGAATTGAATTAGCTCCAGGTACTACAGAGAGGAGCAAAAACAAAATCGTTTCTGAATTCAGACTAGGCAAGTATCTCTGCCATGATGGGAGGTATCTCTGCACAGGAGTCAGTGTGACCTGCTAAGCAGCAGGAACCCCTGAGTTCATTACAACACAATGCAGCTCCCTGGGGGGGCAGGGCAGTGGTGAGCCCCTGGCAATGCCACCCTCCACAGTTGCTGTTATAACCAATAAGGCCATGTGCCAGTGAAGAAAGAACAAGTGTATGTGTGTCCATATGGAGACTGTAGAAGGATGATTCCTGAGAGCCTGGGCAAGAGATGATGTCCCACTACCCAATGGGAAAGTATTATCCATTCATTCCTATAGTACCCATGTGTGCACAGCACCCCAATAACCATATATCTTACTTTCATTTTCTGATACTGACAAAAGCAACTGAGGGGTGAAAGGTTGTATTACAGGTAACAATTCTAGGTTATATTTCATCCTGGGGGAGACAGAGCAGCAAAAGCTTAAGGAGCTGGTCATGTCACATGCATAATCAGAACAGAAAGCAAAGAATATGTGGATGCCTGGTCATGCTCAGCTCACCTTCTCTACTCCTATACAGTTCAGAAGCCCATTCTTAGGGAATAGAGCCACCCACAGTGGGCAGGTTTTCCCACATAATTTAAAGTAATTAAGATAATCCCCCACAAGCATGCCCACAGCCAATCTGGTCTAGACAACCCTTCATTGAGACCCTCCTCCCAGGAGATTCTTAATTGTGTATGTCAGCAATCACAACTAACCATCACCACAAGTACTAAGGAGAACAAGGAGAAGTGGTGAATGTCACCTCCTGCAGCCAATCATTTTCAAAGAGACTCCCAGAAGTCTCCATAGCCCAGTCTCAGAAAGAATAACATCCAGGCCCACATACAAGTGGACCTGGATGGAAGTCTGGGCTCCATCCCACCTTCCACAGAGCCTGTGTGTCCTTTACCTTTGTGGGAAGGAACTGCAGAGAAGCATTCAGTATAGCATCACAGAGAGCAGCAGCTGAAGGTGGCTGAGAGCAAACCCAGGCTCGTGCCTGGTTTTGGTCACCACACATCTCCTGGAGTAACTGTCTCCCGTGGTCACCAGGTACCTACAGAATTCTGATATGATGAACATAGATGGTCTGAAGAAGATAAAGCTGATCATGCCTCCCACCTCCATGTCTGAGGACTGCCTATATCTCAATATCTACACACCAGCCCATGCTCATGAGGACTCTAACCTGCCTGTGGTACCAAGCTATGATCAGTTGAAAGGGCATTTCTTCAGCAAGATGATTAGAAGGGACAAAACCAACCTGAGCCCCTCTGCAAGGTAGACCCCGATAAATGGCCTTACTCAATTAGGTTCAAGAAGGTCTTCTCAGCAATGATGAGCTGCTGAAACCTGGGTATGGGACCCAGAGTCTGGAGATCTGAGAAGTCGGAGACTCTGATCAAACCAGGACTCACCATCAACTTGAGCTCTATACAATAACTCAGGTGCTCAAGGCTGAACACTGAGGTGACCTAAATTTCTAGGTATGAATTATCTGTTCCAGCAATGAGATCTCATGATCCTTTACATAATAATCAGGAGAGATACTCATAAAGACTCCTCCTTTTTTTCTACTGTGAGGATCAAGAGAGCTATGGTGTCATTGCTCTATTCTCACAGCCATTTATCCAAGCGAAGATTTACAGTGGTGATAGGGGAGAGAAACATGTTGATTGGGCCACTGGAGTTTCATGTCTATGGCCCAGATCTTACTACACTAAGAAATTCTATGCATACTTATAGCTGCACAGTGTTAAAGCAGTTGATAGTCTTTTAGGCAGTCCAGCTAGAGCTTGAACTATCTAGAAGTCTCCTGGTATCCATCTTGATATCCTCAGGTGATGGTATGGATCCATGGAGGTGTACTGGTTATGGGTACAGCTTCCGTGTTTGATGCATCCCTACTGGCAGCTGCTGAGGACATGGTGGTGGTCATTATTCAGTATTGCCTGGGTGTCCTGGGCTTCTTCAGTGAGCTGGAGTTTGCTGGGTGATAGGGGCTGAGCAGAACCAGGGCAGCATATGATCTCTGTCCTTGTCATGTCTCAGCACTGGAAACCAGCTTGCCAGAGGCAACTGGGGCTACCTGGACCATGTGGCTGCCCTACGCTGGGTCCAGCAGAATATCGCCCACTTTGGAGGCAACCCTGACCGGGTCACCATTTTTGGAGAGTCAGCAGATGGCACAAGTGTGTCTACTCTTGTTGTGTCCCCCATGTTCCAAGGATCTACAGGGTAAGGGTCCACAACCACCCCGGCCCTAACCCAGCAGCCTCAGCCCCACCCCTGATACTTTGTCACTCTGTTCAGTGATGAAAACAAAGACCACCAAAAATAGTTTCTGCCTAATATTTTCTTAGAGGCTCAAGGGTTGTAACCCATTTTCCTTTGCTTTAGACATGCTGAGTGTGTTATGTGACCATCAAAGCTGTATCTTGTGTCTTCTAACATTGGCAAAAATCATGCGTGGGCTGAGGAGATGGTTTAATGGGTAAAAGCACTTGTCATACAATCCTGAGAACCAAGTTCAAATCCTAGAATCCATGAAAGGCTGGATGTGGTTGTGGCCACCAGGGGACCTCCACGGGACCTAAATGGATTACCATGGAGCTGATACTAAACCAGGAGACCCAGGTTTTCATGAGCCTGAGTGCTGATCATATCAGCAACTCAGCTTTTACTCTCACACTAGTGAATATCACAGTCACATATCTACTGAACCGAACAATAATAATATGGCTTCTCATATTCCCGAGAACCACAGTCAAATGTTTACAGAGCACTGAAAAATAAATAATATAGCTAGAATATAACAATTCAGGAAAATAAGATGAGCACAGCCACATTGTCTCCATGCTATGTCTACTTAGGAGGTCAATGCGTTTCACGAGAAGCTTAGAGGTGAGAACCAGCGTTCTAGAGATATCTCCCCAGGAAGCATTCTTGCATAAACTTTCTCAGGAGATAAAATGCTCTCCAGACATGCATGCTCAAAGTTCAGCTTAATTCACCAAGCATATTTTTAAAGCCATGGGAACACTATTTCACAGTCTCTTCATGTGGTAACACATATGTAATCCAAGTTCTCCTATTACAAGATGAGAAGCAGACACAGGAGAAACCTTAAAAGGCCCCAGTCCAAGTAGAGTGTGGTAGGCAGTGGGAAAACGCAAGACAATCTGTCTCCAAAAAATTAGAAAATAAGCACAGATAAACAAGGTTGTACTCTGAACTTCAGTGCAAACTATCACACACACACACACACACATACACACACACACACTCCCACATTCATACATGAACACACACATACAAAGGAAGATTTTTTTCTACATTATGCACGTAGAATGGTCCCTATCCGGGCTGTCACCGCTGAACAACAGGAAAATGAATATAATTTCATAACACTCTGGTCCACATACAGCGCACTGTATGTTACTTAGGGGAAATGGCATCCAGTTGGGATTGGGAAAACACTACTTCCTTGTTGAAAAAGGAGCCACCCTTTGCCTGATCCATTTACAGACAGTGGACAAACTATCCAGATGTGAGGTGAGGCTGTGAATTCGGAGTCTGTGGTGCATTGCCTGAGAGGCAGGAGTGAAGAGGAGATTCTGGCTATTAACAAGGTTTGGAAAATTGTGTGGTTGGGCTAACCAGGACAACAAAATGTGGGAGAGCCAGTCCGTAACTTCTCTGAACCACTTACCTCTTCTCCATGACTTAATGTCCTTTAGTCCTGGGTGAAAAATAAACAAGACCGAGAAATCTAGGTGTAGGATATCTTTGTTGGGTGTACAGATGGATAGGAGGGATGGACACATGCTGAGACCAATATCGAAGTAGGGAATTGGTGAAGTAACTCAGTGGGCACTTAAGTGTGTGACTGACCTTCAGCACTGACCTCTAATAGCCCCCGTATGTGTATGTTTCTGCATGGGGTCACTCCAGTGCTTTAACATTTCCCTTTATTTACTATGTCATCCTAGGTCCAAGGCTGTTGCTTATCTATCCAAGAGCCTGACTAACCTCATTCCTTCTGCTCCACCTGGTATAGAGGTTGCCTCCTGAGTGTGGTGATCTGCTAAGAGAAGAGTACATGGGGGACACTGAGGACCCCCAGACCCTCCAACTACAGTTCAAAGAGATGATGGCAGACTTCACGTTCGTGATCCCTGCACTTCAATTGGCACATTTGCAACATGAGTACATACATAATCTCAGTAAATTCTTGGGTATAGTATAAGAGAGTGAAATCTTATCCAGGTACAGGTGAGGAAACAAATTACTGATACTCTGTTGATTTGCCAAAAACTACTTAGCCAGGAATTCTAGGGTCACTGTTTACCAAGGTTTTTCTCACAGTCAGTGCTCCACCTGGAACTCCTCACTTAACTATCCTGATTCCAGATAACTTTGTACCAAAGGATGATGTCACCAAATGCATGGTAGGATAGCTTTGGATGAGGGATAAGTACATTACTACATGCATTCCCAGGTTCCCATGCCCCTGACTACTTCTATAATTTCCTGCATCGGTGCAACTTCCTCAAGAGTTCCAGGCCATCCCATGTGAAGGCTGACCATGGTGAGGAGGTTGCCTTTGTCTTTGGACCCTTCTTCATGGGCATCAAACGTGACTCTTTCTTGTTTTGCATGACTTGAGTGGAGCTCCAGATGGGTACCTGAGGGATTTCTGAGCTCTCAGTCCAGTGAGAAAACTGAAGTTCTAGGAAAACACATTATCAAGTGTTTATAAACTCACAGCTCAAAAAGCTATACCAGTGTTAGGACTTGGATCCTTCCCATTCTAGCCCGAGCTAGAGGGAATGAGGTCACACTGGAGCAGAAATACATTTGTGGGAATTAAATTAGAGACTTGGCTGGGTCTTGAATCCTGGATGCTAAGGGAGAGAGATAAGTATGGATACAGTTGACATGGTAATTGTGGCACATGAGTGGGCACCTGCACAGGGTGGCTAGAATCTGGACTTCTGTCTACCTCATGTCTACAGTTGACTTCACTGAGGAGGAGGAGGTGATGAACAGGAGAATGATGAAGTACTGGGTCAACTTTGCATGACATGGGTGAGAGCATGCTGTCCCTCACACTCCTCAGGGCTCCCATCAAGGGCTTTTTTAAACTGCAAACATGAGGCCTTCGTTACATGATAGAATTTTTCCCACCCTAGGACACACTTAGACAGATGCTTTGTAGGTATTAGTTGCTGGTCATCTTACCAGTGACTTGGCAGATGGCCCATAATCCCATAATGCTGTGTGCTGGGCTTTAGATATTGTTTCTGAGAGGGAGGTACAGAACAGCCAGGTAACCTTGCTCTCCACAAGGAGCAGACACTAGTAGATGACTCTTGTTTCCATATATGCAACACTTGTCCCATCAATCCCCTCAACTCTCTGGCCTGCTTGTCCATGCCCTGCCCGGCAAAAGGGGAACAGATCTTGGATTATGGTGACCATCACCTTTCCCTGTGGGGGCATATCTACAGGAACCCCAACAGTGACAGCCTACCCTACCGGCCTGTGTTGGACCAGGATAAGCAGTACCTGCAGCTGGAAATCCATCCCACTGTGGGCCATCACCTGAAGTCTAGAAGGCTGCAATTGTGGACTAAGACCTTGCCCCAGAAAATCCAGGAGTTTAAGGGAGCTCAGGACAAGCACACAGAATTGTAGTGCCCTGTTTCCGGAAAGGTGTGTGAGCTCGAGGGCTAATGGCATTAAAGTCCATTGAGGAGCCTGTATTGATTCTTACATTCACATAAACGTTCCTAACCTTTATATTTGCCTTTTTCTCTAACATGTATGACACATCCTCTGCATGCCACTCTTTATCTTGCTGAGCCATCTTCTGTTAGACATACTGAATAGATATTTCTGTAACAGTACTATATGTCAGCCCCAAAGTGCCCCCCCCCCATCTTTTACACTCCTCTGGGCCTGCATTCCTGACTCAGAGTCGTATTGTCTCCCTAAGTTCAAGCTGTTCCAAAAAGTTCACAAAGTGCAAGCCTGACGCTGTGATGTATATCTGTGGCTATACTGAATAGATATTTCTGTAACAGTACTGATATGTCAGCCCCAAAGTGCCCCCCCCCCATCTTTTACACTCCTCTGGGCCTGCATTCCTGAACCAGGATCGTATTGTGTCCCTTCGTTCGAGCGTTTCCAAAAAGTTCACAAAGTGCAAGCCTGACTCTGTGATGTATATCTGTGGCTCCAGCTATTTGGAGGCTGAGGCAGGAGGATTACATGAGTCCAGGCATTCCAGGCCAACCTGAATGATACAGCAAGATGCACATCCCTTAATAATTCCCAAACTCATTAGCTGGGTAACTGATAAACAACAGAAATATATGTACCATTTTGTAGACTGAGAAGTCTAGGGTTAAGTTGCTGGCATATTAGCCATGTGACTAGACTAGTTCTTTGGCTCAAAGATTACACCTTGTGTCTTCTCTGAGTGGAATGGGTTAACAATGGCGCTCTGGACCTTCCAAGGGTCCCAGCTCTTAATATCAGAACATTAGAGATTAGCTTTCAGCATATGAACTTGACCCTCATAAGCTTTCAGACTTGAACTATCTGGTATCAGCCACTGAAGATGCCAACAACAGAAAAAATCTCCATGCATTATCATCCTATATGAAATCTCCGATATTTTTTTCCCAAATGAAGACTGGTCCACTTTCGTGCTAAGCAGAATGGAGTATGTTCATGGGCCGTTCAAGTTGGCTTAGGAGAAGGTCCAGGCCAGTCTCTTCATCTTCTGAAGTTTGCTCTTCTTCTCAGGGATTCTTCAGACATTGTGAAGCCCACACTTGCCTGAGCATAGCTCGTCAGTGAAGAAGTTTGGACAGTCATTGTGTCCGGGAAGTGGAAAGAGGAGATAAATAAGTAAAGAGAAAAGATTCCTGTCTCTGAATCCCTGAGGCTGTCCTTCTGCCTTTTAAAAGTGCTCCAGAAGTTTCCTTGCTAACCCCCTACTCACTTAGGATGGTTATTTTCAGTTTCATCCATTTACCTTCAAATGTCATAGTTTTGGTATTATTCATAATGGATGAATAATATTTCATTGTGTAAATATACCATATTTTCATTATCCATTCATCCATTCATCAGTTAGACAAACAGATTGCTTCCATTTCCTTGCTCTTGTGAACATGAACGGACAGGTATTTCTGTAATACAATACAGAATCATTTGGGTACATGCCCAAGAGTGGTATCATGTGGGAGGTCTAGTATTAGTTTTTTGAGAAATCTCACACTGATTTCCATAGTGACTGTACCAGTTTACACTCCCACCAGCAGTATATAAGTGATCCCCTTTCCCCACATCCTTGGCAAAATTTGTCATCATTTGTTTTT
>NW_008348866.1:14673-16069 GCF_000622305.1 Nannospalax galili
AAAAATTTTTTAGAAGAAACATTTCAATAAAGCTTTAACATACTCAATAATAGTTTCCATAGCAAAGATACATCTCTTTCAAAAGTGCCTATAAAATTTTTAGGTTCGCTGCTGAATTTATAGTTTTACGATATTGAACTCAGCATAAACCCTGTAAGACATAAAATTGAATGAGTTTTTAACCTTTAAAAAAGATCTCCATTTCATTTTAAAATATACTGTTTCTTATAGAAAGACTCATTGTTTTTGCTAATAACACTGAGATGTCAGTGCATGCATCTCTCATCTGTGTGTATCTGATTATTACTAATCATAATCGGTTGCACGTGGATCCTTGGCACCTGTGTATGTCTATAAAGTCATCAGGTAGATTTCAATGGTAATGTTTATCACCTCTACTAAATAACATGACATAAATTTTTATGCTTCCTCCTCAAATAGAATTCATTTTTTAAAATTTGTTGATTTCTTTTGTTTCTGTATATTACACAGAACATCCCAAACTATCTTATTCAACTATACACTCACTTCCGAGATGGCACACTCCCATATCCTCCCTTACCCCACTAGAGCCCTTATACTCTGTTATCCCTGCTACTGTCTGCTGTGTGACAGAACCCCCAGCTATTCCACACTAGTCCATCTGGTGGATCTAGTCAGCCTATCTAGAGGTCTTTGTTTTAGGAAGGTCAGCTGTTCCTCACCTAGCAGCCATCAGTTGTCAATATTCCTTTAGATAAGATTGGGGTCTGCTGTTCATTTTCCCAGTTCTATGCTGGGTTACTATCTGGGAGTCCCTTGGGCCACCTTGGCCAACAACTCAAAAGAAGGTATCTCCTATCTGGCATTGTTGCTTTTAATGTAGCCTATAACTATACATATGGACTCTTAAAAAATAATATTGGCCCCTTTAAACTTTGGTTATACTTTCCTTTAGGATGTTTAAGGCAATACAGTTGGCCCAGATAAACCAATTATTTTTACTCTTAAGGTCGTTAGAGGATCTGTTCCTCAGGGGTCACATGGGCTTGGGAGGAGTCCCTGGCTCCTTTCTTTGACCAGTTCCACCTATGGGAGATAAGTCAAAGGTCCTGCTTGACCATGGCTGGCTTCGCTTGGAAGCATGGAGGACATGATTCCTCTGTGTTGTCCCTCCTCTTTGTAAACTGGACACTGGTTCAAGTCCATCTGGTGGGGTCTTCTTGTCCTTGATCAAGAGGACAGGTGACCCACCACAATTACAGGACATTTTGGGAGATGCTCATAGTCCCCTGGAACTAGTTGACCTAGGAGGGCAAGGAACAAAAACTGTGCTTTATGTCCCTCGGACCAAATTACTATAGGCCTCAAAGTATGTCTGTTAAACACCCAAGAAGGTTAGTTCCACCAGTCTGGT
>NW_008348866.1:16304-17520 GCF_000622305.1 Nannospalax galili
AATAATACCCTTCTCCTATGGTCCTACCTCTCTTGATCTCCTTCGTTCCCTTTATCCCCTAGGTTCCTTGTATATCTTTCCCTCCCCCCTCTGTTAAACTAAGCCAGTTTTTATCCATATCTCCCTTATTAACACCTGTTTCCTACTGTTCTTCTCTTTCAGGTTCTTTCTTTTCCTTTACTTCCCTGGTTCCTTTCAATTACCCTGGTTTCTGTAGTTATGTCTGGATACATACTCACTCATCAGGGTTTGGTTCTAGCATCCACATATGAGGGTGAACACATGTCGACTTTTTGTGTGTGTGTCTGTGTTACTTCACTTAGTGTAACAGTTTCTAGTTCCATCCATTTAAATGCAAATTTCATGATTTCATCTTTCTTTATTGCTGAGCAAAACTCCATCGTATAAATGAACCACATGTTCATTATCCACTCATCAAGTGAGGGACAATTATGTTGCTTCCATCTCTTAGCTATTGTGAAAAGAACAGCAACAAACATGTATGTACAATGTCTCTACAATAGGATGAGTTCTTTGGGTATATGCCAAGGGGTGGTATAACTGGGTCATATGGTTCATTTGTAGTTTTTTAAGAGTTCTCCACACTGCTTTCCATAGGGGTTGAACAACTTTGCAGCCCCACCAGGAGTGGATGAGTGTTCCCCTTTCCCCACATCCTATCCAACATGTGGTACCATTTGTTCTCTTTATAATAGCCAGTCTGAGTGGGGTAAGATGAAATCTTGAAGTGGTTTTAATTTGCATTCCCCTAAGTATTAGTGATGTTGAACATCTTTTAAGATGCTTCTTAGTCATCTTTACTTTTTCTTTTGAGAACTATCTGTTCAGCTCCTTAGCCCATCTTTTAATTGAGTTACTTCCTCTCTTGTTTCTCTGATTTTTGAATTGGTTATAATAGTCTGGATGTTAAACCTCTGTCAGATGTGTCACTGGTGAAGATTTTCTCCCATTCTGTGGGTTTTCTTTTCACTTCCCTGGTTCCTCATTTGATGTACAGAAGCTTTTTAGTTTAATGAGGTCCCATTTGTTGATTCTTGATCTTGATTCCTGAGCAATTGATGTCTGGTTTAGAAAATCCTTTCCTACACCTATGTCTTATAGGTTATTCCCAATGTTTTCTTCTAACATTTTCATAGTTTCAGGCTTCACATTGAGGTCTTTGATCCATTTGGAGTCGACTTCAGTACAAGGTGAA
>NW_008348866.1:18506-19220 GCF_000622305.1 Nannospalax galili
AAGTTCATTTGGAAAACAGCCACTTTACTGGACAGATTACTAATTTCTAGGTGTTTTCTGATGGAATTTTTAGCATTTCTTAGATTAATATATCATCTACAAAAAGGGATAATTTGAGCTCTTCTTTTCCAATTATTACTCCTTTAATTTCCTGCTCTTGTCTTTTGCTCTTGCAAGAGTTTCAAGCACTATGTTAAAGAGAAGTGGAGATAGTGGACAGCCTTGTCTGGTTCCTGATTTCAATGGGAATTCTTCCAGTTTTTCCCTATTTAGAATGATGTTGGCTATAGGTTTGTTATATATAGTTTTAATTATGTTGAGGTCTGTTCCCTCATGTCCAATTCTCTCTAGGACTTTGAACATAAATACATGTTGAATTTTGTCAAAGGCATTCTCTGCATCTATTGAGGTGACCATGTGGTTCTTATCTTTGAGCCCATTTATATGATTTATCACATTTATTGACTTACATTTATTGAACCATTCCTGCATCTCTGGGATAAGGCCGACTTGATCATGGTGGATGATTTTTTTGATGTGTGGCTGTAGGTGGTTTACAAGTATCTTGTTGAGAATTTTGACATCTATGCTCATTAAGGATATGGGTCTATAGTTTTCTTTTTTTTGTTGTATCTTTACCTGTCTTTGGTATTAGAGTGATGCATAGAAGGAATTTGGAAGTTCTCCCTCCATTTCTATCTTTTTGAATAAATT
>NW_008348866.1:19580-19784 GCF_000622305.1 Nannospalax galili
CGGTCTGTCAGTCTTGTTTATCTTTTCAAAGAACCAGCTCTTAGATTCACTGATTCTTTGTATTGTGTTCTTTGTTATGATTTCATTAATTTCTGCCCTGATTTTTGTTATTTCTTCTTGTCTGAGGGTTTGGGTTTCATTTATTGTTGCTTTTCAAGTGTCTTGAGTTGCAATGTTAAGTCATTTATTTGTGTTCTTTCCAAT
>NW_008348866.1:20118-27531 GCF_000622305.1 Nannospalax galili
TGGTTCCATGGGGCACTGAATGGAAGCTATGTCCTTTGGTGGAATACTCAGTAGATGTCTGTTAGGTCAATTTGATATATGGTATTGTTTAATTCAGATGTCACTCTCTTAACTGTCTTCCCTTTTGACCTATCTAATGGAGACAGTGGGGTATTGAAGTCCCCTACTATTGATGAGTTGGAAATAATCTGGCTCTTAAAGTCCTGTAATATTGTTTTTATGAGGTTGGGTGCACCAGAGTTTGGTGAATATATGTTCATGATTGTAATATCTTCTTTGTTTATTGTTCCTTTGATCAGAATGAAGTGGCCCTATTTAGCTCTTCTGATTAGTTTTAGTTTAAAGTTTATTTTGTCACATATTGTAATTGCACCGCCTGCTTTTTTCTTAGTACCATTTGCTTGGTATATTTTTTTCCCATCCTTTCACTTTGAGATAGTGCCTGTCCTTGAAAGTGAGATGAGTTTCTTGCAGACAACAAAAAGATGGATTTTGTTTCTTACACCATTCACCTAGTCTGTGTCTTTTGACTGGGGAGTTCAGATTAGTATTTAAAGTTATTAATGAAAGATGTGTATTAAATCCTGTCATTTTTATTTCTGTTTACATTCCTGAATAGCTGTACTTTTCCACAGTTATAACTTCATTGAATTTCTTTTTGCAACCCCTTGGGTATAGTCATTCCTTTCTTCGGCTCTTTGTAATGCTTCCAGAACTCTCTGAAGGGCTGGTTTGGTGGACATGAATTCCTTCAGCCTATTTATGTCATGGAAGAGTTTTCATTCCCCTTCAAATATAATAGACATTTTGTCTGGGTATAGTAATCTGGGTTGGCATCTGTGGTCATTTAAAACTGGGAATACTTTGGTCCAGGCTCTTCTGGTTTTCACAGTTTTCACTAAAAAGTCAGCTGCAATCTTAATGAGCTTTCCTTTATATGTGACTTGTTGTTTTTCTTTTGAAGCTTTCAGTATTGTCTCTTTGTTCTGTACATCTAGTGTTTTCACTATGATGTTCCATAAAGAGTTTCTTTTCTGCTCCTGTCTGTTTGTCCCAGTTTTTATTGAGCTGGGTTTTTCGTTTTTTTTTTAACTTATTTTATTTTTTTGAGGCTTCCTGACAATGGTACATTCTGATTTTTTTTTTATTTCAAAATTCTATGTGCATGAGTATATTGCCTGCATGTCAGTAAGGACACCCGTGTCATGCAATGCCTATGGAGGCTAGAAAAGAATGTTGGATTCCGTGGAACTGGAGTGGACATTTGTTAGCCACCATGTGGTTGCTGGGAACCAAACCCAGGTCCTCTGCAAGAGCAGCCAGTGCTCTTAACTGCTGAGCTACTTCTCCAAACTTGTTTGGTTCTTTTGATGCTTGGTTTTTTTAGTTCTTTGTGTATTCTAAATGGTAACCTCTGTAAGAGTTATAGCCTGTAAAGATTTGGGAGGCAGAGGCAGGGGGATCTTTGTGAGTTCGAGGCCAGCCTGGTCTACATAGTGAGTTCCAGGACAGCTGGGGCTACAGGGAGACCCTGTCTCAAAAAGACAAAAAAAAAATTAGTTATATAATGTGTATTTTACATGCATGCACTGTGCAAAGCCTATGAGGTACGTCATATCCGCTGGAACTGGAGTTTCAGACACTTGTTAACTCTCATATGGGTTCCTGGGAACCAAACTGGGTTTCTCTTGAAGAGAAACCACTGATCTTAACTGCTAAGCCATCCTTTCAGCCCCTGACCATTGGTTTCGATCTGAGTCAAAGCACTTTTACTATTGGTCTTGCTCTAGGGAACTCTCCTTCCCATGATGCTCAATAAGCTTCTTTCACTTTCTCACTCACCCATTATCCATGGATTTCATTAGTCACACTTGTTAGACATGAACCAGCATTGGTGTCTGGTGTTAGGAGTTCTTGAGACCTTGATTGTCCAGCAAATTTGAACCAACGCCAAGCACTCTTGAGTCTTCTGACCAGAATTTATTGCACGGTAGGAGAGCACCTGAGTCTCACTGCTGCAAACAGAGATCTGTGGTTTTCATTTCTGCCATTCAGGACACTTCACCATTCAAGGGCACTTTTTAGATTTCCAGTAGTTGTTATGGTTTGAATCTCAAATATAACTCACAGGCTTATGTTTGACTGCTTGGTCTACGCCTGGAGGGCTAGTTTGATGGCTGTGGGGCTTTTAGGAAGTAGGATTTAACAGGCAGAATTAGGTGGCTAGGGACAGGCCTTTGAAGATAATGCCAGCCCCCGACTCTGTTTTGGCTTTCTCTATTTCCCGGTCCACTTCATGTGAGCAGCCCCCACTACAACATCTTGCTCCCCTATCTTCCCTGCTGTAATAGACTGAGACCCTCTACAGCCATAAACCAAAATATATCCCTTCTCCCTTAAGTGGCTTGGCTCTGCCCAGCGTTTTGTCACAGTAATAAGAAGAGTAATATAGTAATGATCTTATTTTTCAGAAGCTTTACTATGTAATAATTTACATATAACTGAAACCATCTATTTTTGCCACATAGTTTGGTAACTCTGAGTGGTACATGTATGCTCCACTTCAAATATTAGAAGGCTTTTTCCATCCCAAAACTCTCTCATGCCATCATGCACAGCTTTCCACTCTGCATTTGCGAACTGTATATGATTTTGAAAAATTATAGCTCTTTCAGTCATCGCCTATAAAAGCAATCTTTGGTAAGAAGCTATCTTCCCTAGGTACTTTCTATTGCTGTGATAAAACAGTGACTAAAAACAACTTGGGGAGAAAACGGTTTGGTTTATCTGTCACTCTTCCAAGTGACAGTCCATCGCTGAGGGAAGCCAGGGCAGGAACTGATGCAGGACCATGGAGGACTGCCTGCTACTGCCGTACTCGCTCCCTGTGACTTGCTCAATTACCTTTCTTTCTTTTTTAAAAAATATATATTTTAAAACAATTTCATGTGTATGAGTGTATTTCCTGCACGTATGTGAGTGCACCTGTGTTGTGCAATGCGAGGAGATCAGAAGAGACTTCAGATTCCCTTGGAATTGGAATTAAGGATCGTTTGTAGCCACCATGTGGGTGCTGGGAATCAAACATGGGTCCTCTGCAAGAACAGTCGGTGCTCTTAAGCACTGAGCCATCTCTCCAGCCCTTAACTACTTTTCTTATACAGCCCAGTCCCACCAGTCCAGGGATAGCAACACCCACAGTGGGCTGGGACCTCCTACATCAATCAGCAATTAAGAAAATGCCTTACAGACATGGCCACAGGCCAACTTGATGGAGGAATTTCCTCAGCTGAGGTTCCCTCTTCCTGGCTAATTCTAGTTTGTATCAGGTTGACAGAAAAACCATAACACTGTCATTGAACATAATGCTTTTGAGATTCAAGCAGTAAATACTTTGTTCTTTTATTGCAGAGCACCAGTATATGTATGTTCCCAATCTGCCTTGTCCACTTAGCAATTGTACATCTGCTATTTTACATGCTGCTGGGATTACATGCACGGACACTAGGCTATTTTAAATCAAGTTGTTACGGACATTAACATAGCCTTGTATGACCATATGCTTTTCAGTTGTTTGGGTAAAAACCTACTATGGAATTGCTGAATCTTCTTCTGACAAATGTGTGCATTTAACCATTAAAGACAATGGCAATCTGTCTTCCAAAATGACTACATCACATCTAGTCACAACTTTTAGTTGTTCCATATACTCCTCAACACTTGGACTTATGGGTCTTCAATATGATAAATGTGGATAAATATGCATTGGGTAATTGTTCATCTATGTCTCCTTGTAGAAACTTCCCTAAATATCCTCTTGTGCCCACTCTTCCTAGACTTTTAGCCCGTGCCTTAATTTTCCTTTTCCTGTTTTTGTCAGTCTTTCTCTACTCTGCTTTGGTGACTCTGCTTTTGCTCTGTAACTCCATCTCTCTCCTCCTCCTCCTCATCCTCCTCCTCCTTCACTATATTTGTATGTTTTTTCCAGCTGTCTGTCTGGAACATCCCTGTAATGCCCACACTAAAGAGATCAAAGCAGGAGGATCAGAGTTCTAGACCAGCTTGACTACATATCCACATTATCTCAAAATAAAGAGATTGTCCTGGAACTGGAGTTAAGGATGGTTCGTAGTCACCATGTGGGTGCTGGGAATCAAACCCGGGTCCTCTGCAAGAATAGTCAGTGCTCTTAACCGCTGAACCAGCTCTCCAGCCCCATCAGCTACCTTTCTTATAAAGTCCAGGCCCACCTGCCTAGGCATGGCACTGCCCACAATGGAGGCTGGGACCCTACATCAATCAGCAATTAAGAAAATGCCTTACAGACATGGCCACAGGCCAACTTGATGGAGGAATTTCCTCAGCTGAGGGGTCCTCTTCCTAGCTAATTCTAGTTTGTATCAGGTTGACAGAAATAACCATTACACTGTCATTGAACATAATGCCTTTGAGATTCAAGCAGTAAATACTTTGTTCTTTTATTGCAGAGCACCAGTATATGTATGTTCCCAAGCTGCCTTGTCCACTTAGCAATTGTACATCTGCTATTTTACATGCTGCTGGGATTATGGGCCTGTATCCCTATGTCCACTTAGGACTTTTCAAATACACCTAAGAACAGTTCTGTTGAAATAAAATTAATTAGAACCCATCTCCTTCTGAACCCTGGAGTGACAGCAGATGCAGACTTTAGATCCTGCTTTGGCTCAAAGATTCCTACTCAGAATGCCAGCTATGGATGCCAAGAAAGAAAAGTGGCAGTTGGAAGTTTGTTTTTTCTTGCCAGGCACAGAGTAGACAGTGTGTGTGTGTGTGTGTGTGTGTGTGTGTGTGTGTGTATTCTCCTCTATGATATCACTTCAGAGGAGAAATAAACACAAAGAACTCGGGAAATAACTCAGGGACGAGGAAGTCATCCAGAGAGAGATCCAGAATGGCCAGCCATCGTCAACTAGACGTGGATCATCACAGTTTGTTTGCTTCTCTGTCATCCTTAAACTGCACTTCTTCCTTCTTCCCATAACGCTCCCTTTCTTTTTCTTTCTTTCAATATTGGGGATTGAACCCAGGACTTCATGCATGCTTGGCAAAATTTCTACCATTGAGCCGCATATCCAGCCACCTTTACTACAATTATTATTTTTTTTCTTTTTGAGACAGGGTCTCCATGTAGCCCCAGCTGACCTGGAACTTGCTTTGTAGACCAGGCTGGCCTTGAACTCACAGAGATCCACCTCCCTCTGCATCCCGAGTGCAGGGATTAAGGTGTACACCACCATTCTCAGCTGTCGGATCCACTGGAAGAGGCTGTTGGATCCCCTAGAACTTGAGATAAGTTGTTAGCTGCCATGTGGATGCTGGGATTCACACCTAAGTGTTCTGCAAGAACAGCCAGTGTTCTTAACTGCTGAGCCATCTCTCCAGTCCATGTTTGGGACTTTTAATAGTTCTCTCATTTCTTTAATAGTTTTAGTGTGGATTGTTTTGTGGCACTAGGGATTGATGTCCAGTTTGTAAGACAAGTACTCTGCCACTGAGTATACCCTCAGCATAGAGTGCAGTGATTTAAATGCAGTTCATTTAATTAATTTAAATTAATTAATGTATTTTAATTAATTAAAAATTAATTTTTATTTTATGTGTACGAGTGTATTGCCTACATTGTCATGTAATGCACATGGAGTGCAGAAAAGAGTGTTGTATTCCCCTAGAACCGGAGTCATGAACAGTTGTTAGCCACCAGTTGGGTGCTGGGAATCAAACCCAGGTCCTCTGCAAGAGCAGCCAGTGCTCTTAACTGCTGAGCCATCTCTCCGGTCCCCTTGGTAAATTCTTATAGCATACAACTGCCGCTACTTTGGGTTTAGACTTTCATCATGCCCCTTCACCTGAACCCTGCTCCAAAGTCACCATTTTGGGCTAGGGAGATGTATGTTTCAGCAATTAAGAGCACTTACTACTCTTGCAAAGGACCCAAGAACCCATGTCAGGTGGCTCACAACCACGTACATCTCCAGCTCCAGGGGGATCTGATGTTTTGGCCTCCTGGGGCACTTGCACTCACATCTACTTACCCACAAGCGAACACATACACACAATTTAAGGGGTAATAAAAATAATCCTTTTTTAAAGCTACCATCTCATTCTTTTCCGTTGCTATAGTCGGCCTTGTCTTGAATCTGATATAAACGGAGTCTTTTGTGACTGATTCTGTCACTCATATAAAGGTTTTGGAATTCAAGTAGTGTTGCTTGGTTTTTCAGCAGAGTGGCATCCCATGGGTGCTCACACCATACTTTCTCCAATCATTAGTTGCTGCACATCTGAGCAACTTCCATTAATCAGCTTTTCTTTTTCAGGGCAGGAAGTGTCTCATTATGTAGCCCAGGCTATCTATGAACTCTCTAGCCTCCTGTTTCTACCTCCCAAATTTTGAGATTATAGATTTATACATTCAAACATAGGCATTATTTAGCTTAAAAGGGCTATATTATGACATTTTCTAATGTGACTCTCTGTGATCAATGACAACTCACAAAACTAGTGATCTGTGAGTTGGAGGTGTGAGCTGCCACGTAGCTTCGGTCAGGCCATGCACCCACCTAGGGGTCAAGATGTTTCCTCATTTGCATTCACATCCTCTACACCTGACCCTTCAATTGATACTTATAAATACCATGTACATGTTGTTCCTTGATAACTCTGCTAGGAATCAGTCGTACAAACAGTAAATCCCCCAGGAAGTGGTGGGTGATTGTGTGGGTGAGTCCCAGTGTATATCTGCCTTGCTCCACACCCTCTGTGGTCCAGGTCTCGTTCCAAGTGTCAGCTTCTCCCATATGCTCACTCCTTCCCTTCACTTTCCAGACATTCAGTTCTTTGAAAGTTTCTTTGGGTAGAATTTCTCAAAACAGAGTGACTGAACCCCTTGTCCACTTGTCACCAGACACCTATATCTTGATATTCTGTCAGTAGAAGACACTAGAAGTCCAATGTCTTAGGTCATTCAGGTTGCTGTAATAAGTATTATCTGCTATCTGGTTTATATGACAGACATTTACTGCTACCTGTTCTGGAGTCTGGATGTCCTGGTCAAGGTGCCACTTGATTTAGTATCTGGTGAAGACTTTGCTATCTGGTACGTAGGTGGCATATTCTCACTGAGGCAAACAAGTTGTCACAGTCCTAAGCTCTAAGAGGACTGTATCAGCCTATCTATTGCTATAAGAAGCTGCCCCTACTAAAGAATATAGTTTCTTTTAGTTCAATTTGAAAGCTAAAAGTCTAAGATTGGATACTGCTCTGCACTGGGTCTTCCACAAAGGCACCCTAGATTACTGTAAACAATGGCAGAGAGGGGCTGGAGAGATGGCTCAGCGGTTAAGAAAACTGCTCTTGCAGAAGACCCAGGTT
>NW_008348866.1:31317-31888 GCF_000622305.1 Nannospalax galili
AGCGTGGGAGGGAGAGAGAGAGAGAGAGAGAGAGAGAGAGAGAGAGAGAGAGAGAGAGACTGACTTGCGGATGCACAAGTCTGAAAACCCAGCACTCTGGATAAAGCAGAGGAAGCAAGAGGTTCTTCAATTGTAGGCCAGACTAGGCTATGTTGTAAGAATCTATTTAAAAACAAATTTAATTATGGGATGGAAAAATGGCTCGGTGGTTAAGAGCATTGGCTGCACTTGTAGAGAACCTAGGCTTGGTTCCCAGTACCTTCATGGAGGCTAACAATTGTGCCTACCTCCAGTTCCAGGGGAATCCAATGCCTTCTTCTGGCCTCCACGGGCATTGCACACACGTGGTGCACTTACACATACTCATGTATATAAAATACACAAAAATTTTTAAAAAGAAAAAAAGCCCTGATTATTTATATGCAATTAAATGTAGCTAGAGCCAGAGGAGGGGGCTAGGAGGTCTGTTTCTTCCCTGAGGATCTTTGGGCAGGTAGTGGATGCTGGGAGAGGAAGAGATATTTTCTTCAGTGGTGTAGTCATGAGAAGTTGCCCATACAGCAAATAAACA
>NW_008348867.1:0-928 GCF_000622305.1 Nannospalax galili
CTACCAAAAGCAATATATAGATTCAATACAATCCCAATCAAAATCCCTGTGGCATACTTCACAGAATTATAAAGTGCATCCTTAAATTCATATGGAGGCACAAAAGACCCCGGATAGCCAAAGCAACCCTGAGCACAAAGCAATGCTGGGGGGATTACTATACCAGATCTCAAAGTATATTGCAGAGCCATAGTCATAAAAACAGCATGGTACTGGCACAGAAACAGACACATAGATCAATGGAACATCACTGAAGATCCAAACCTGAGTACATGCAATTTCAGCCACCTGATATTTGACAAAGGTGCCAAGAACACACAATGGAGGAAAGACAGCATCTTCAACAAATGGTGCTGGCAAAACTGGATCTCCACCTGTAGAAGAATGAAACTAGATCCTTATCTTTCACCTTGCACAAAAGTGAACTCCAAATGGATCAAAGATCTTAATATGAAACTGGAAACCCTGAAACTATTAGAAGAAAATATTGGCAGTAACTTAGTTATTTCATGCAGAAGAGACTGGTATAGGAAATAGGTGTAGGAAAGAATTTTCTAAATCAGAAGTTTCTCAGGAATTAAGGTTGGCAATCAATAAGTGGGACCTCATTAAACTAAAAGGCTTCTGTACAGCAAAAGAAAAAATCAAAAAAGTGAAGAGAAAACCCACAGAATGGGAAAAAAATCTTCACCAGTGACACATCTGACAGAGGTTTAACATCCAGAATATATAAAGAGCTCAAAAAACAAAGAATCGAGAAACCAAATGACCCAATTAAAAGATGGGCTAAAGATCTAAACAGAGAGTTTGCAAACGAAAAAATAAAGATGGCTAAGAAACATCTCAGAAAGTGTTCAACATTGTTAGTAATGCAAACGAAGAAATAAAGATGGCTAAGAAACATCTCAGAAAGTGTTCAACATTGTTA
>NW_008348868.1:0-4029 GCF_000622305.1 Nannospalax galili
ATAAAGATATGTAGAAGAGTTAGTAAATTTCCTTCTTTCCCCTATGTTTTCATTTTCTAATAAGAACATTATTCATTCTGGAGATGGAGGGGAAACCTCTAGGAAAGGGAAAAGCCTAGGAAAGGGGTTAAAAAATCTTGGGAAAAGGTTTAAAATTTGGGAGGAGAGATAGGAAGGAAGAGCATGGAAAAAGAGAATTGAACAGAGAGAAATGTTTGAAAAGGGAAAAGAAATAATGGAGCTACTCCCTCAGCAGGTAAAGGAAGGAGAGAGAATGCAATGGGGAAGATAGAGAATGAGGGAAGGAGAGCTGAACATGATGGATGTGCACTGAATACACCTAGGAAAATGTTAAAAAGAGCCGTGGGGCTGCAGAGATGGCTCAGCAGTTGAGAACACTGGTTGTTCTTGCAGAAGACCCAAGTTTGAATCCCAGAACCCACATGGTAGCTAACAACTACCCATAACTCCAGTCTCAGGGGACCCGACAGCCTCTTCTGACCTCTGCGGGCATTGCATGATGTGGGTGCACTTACATGCATGCAGGCAGTACACACATACACATAAAATAAAAAATGAATAAAATTTTGAAAAAGAGACATGCATTTGGGGGATTATAAAAGAAGAATGTAGAACAGATTCTCAAAATGGAAATCAGTTAATCACGGTCCATTCATCTCACAAGAAAAATAAATCTGTTTTAAATTTAGTTTTTAGTTGTGTGTGTATATCTGTCTGTCAGTCCAAAAAAGAATTTCCAGTATGTAGGGCAAACTGCAATCTAAACACAGTCTCATGCTGAAGGCTTCAGTTCTGTGATTATTTACATGTTCTCCCAAGATGTCTCACACTAGTGACTTTAGTTAGTAAAAGAGAAAGATATAGTCAGCTAAGAGTGGTAGCATAGACCTATAATCGCAACATCCACTGGGCTTGGGCAGAAGGATCCATGACTCCTGGTGCAATAAAGGGCCTGTTGCCTAGGAGGAAAGTGTAGTTTGTAGAAGAGAGATACAGCACAACAAAGTGGAAGGGGGGTGAGGGATGATTTTGCAATTTATGTATCAATATTTTCCTGACCATTATGTTTAATAGATATCAAAGTAATTATTATAGTATTAATAGCAAAGAGTTTGAAAGGAAGTAGAGGTGACATTTTGAAGAGATGGGGGTGGTAATAAGACATGGAGAAAGACAAATATGCACATTCAGAGAGGGATAGGGAGGGGAGGGGACGGAAGAGGAGGGAGGAGAGAGAGACAGCTTTAGAGTGCTTTAGAGCAATGACTGTTCTTGCAGAGGGCTTGGGTTCAATTCCCAGCCACCATTTGTTGTCTAACAGCCATCTGTAACTCAAGTACTGGGAGATCTGATGCCTTCTTCTGACCTGCGTGTGCATTGCTTGACATGGATGCACTTGCACACAATGCAGAGAATGCATTCTTACACAAAATAAAAATAGAAAGAGAGAGAGAGGGAGAGAGAGAGAGAGGAATGAAGGAGGGTGTATGGTTATACAGGGAAAGAGAGGAGAGGGATAAATAATGCTTAGATGGTTTGAAAAAGCAGAGGAACATTTATTAGTTGAGAAGCCTACTGAAAAATATACACACCAATATACCTACTAAAAATACACATACTTTAGCATGTTCCTAACTGAAGGCCATATAACAAGAAACACAGTGCCAGGCAGTAGAAATTTCCCTTTGAATTGTTTGGTCAGGATAGTCCAAGAGACTCCCAGACTAACACAGGCTATTGCTACAGACCTTGACTGCCTCCATGTACTTGAAGGTAAGACCCTATAGCTGAAGACAGGACACATTTCAGACACAGGTCTTGCAGCAACTGAGCTGACACTGACCTGGAAGCTTCCTGCCTGAATCTAGCTGTCATAGTATCAGAAGATACTATGCAAGCTGACAAGAGAGAAAACAATTAAATGGTCCTTCCTAGCTGTAAAGCCTAATAAAGAGTGACTGGCCAGGCAAACTGTTGCTATTGGTGTACTTTTGGCACTTATATCTTGGGAGGTAATCAACAGGTGTATATTTTGACTTAAGATGCAATCAAAAGGAAGGAATTTATGTGTGGTACTGTAAACAGAGACAAATACACATAGCTGTAGAGGTCATAAATCTGAGATAAAAACTTTTGTCACATCTCTGGAGCCACATAAGAGAAAAGGGGCAAGACAGAAAGATGGGAAGGGGGATGGGAGAGGGAAGATGGGAACGGGGTTGAAAGCATAAATGTGATAAGAAGGAGCAGTAGAAAAGTAGAAAAAATGAGGAAAGATGGCATAGGAGGAAAGGCCTAGGAAAGGGGCAGATGACAGGAAAGGCTAGAGGAACAGAAACAGGTTGGGCAGGGAGGAATGTGAAAAGGGAGTGTCAAGTGAGGAAAAGGATTTGAGTGAAGAAAAGGGATTGAGGAGGCAGAAAAGGGGAAGGGGATATAAATGGGCCAATGGGCTTGAGACGATCAAAGAATTTAACAAGGTGAAAGAGTGAGAAATTGGAAAAGTGAAGAAAAGTCCAAAGTTATTGGAAAGGTGCAAAAATGGAAAGTCATGGAAACAGAAATGGGAAGGAAAGGTGCAAAAGTTGGGAGAAATGAGTGTGTACATTGCAAAGGAAGGGAACTGGGGAAAGGCGTGGAAAAAGAGAAAGGGACTGGAAAGTTCTAAGGCATCGGGAAATGAGAAAGAGGAGGAAAAGAGGAGGTAAGTGGGTGGAAATTGGGAATGACACAGGGAAGTAAAAAAGAATGGGAAGTGGGAGAAAGAGTAGGTAGAGGGAAATGGGGAAAAGAAAAGAGGGGAAATGAGGAAAAAGTTGGAAAAGGAGAAAATGTGAGAAAAGTGTGGGAAGGAGGGGAAGGAGTTGGGAAAGATGCGGAGGAAAAGAATGGACAAAAGACTGGAAAGGGGGAAAGGAGAGGAAAGAGGAGTGGAGGAAAGGCAATAGAAATTGTCAAAGAGTTGGAAAGTCAAAGAGTGTGAGAAAGGATGGGGAATGGGGAAAAGGATTAGAAAGGGACAAAGTCTTCAGATAGGAGAAAAGGGGCAAATGGGAAAAAGAATGAGAAAGATTGTGGGGGAAACAGAATAAAGCTGTCAGTAGAGAGTGGAACAGAGGTAACGTTGGTGAAGGAGAGAAAGAGGAGAATGGGGAAAATGAAGTGGAAATGGAGAAATGGTTGTAATGGTGTAGGGAGATTGAAGGAGAGAGAAAGGAAAAAGAGAAAGGGGAAACAGGAAATATGGTTGGACAGGGGCAAGGCTGAAAGGGTGAATGGAGGCAAACTGCTTTAAAGAAAAGGAAAATAAATTACTTCCCACAACCTCCTACATAAACTAAAACAAGTTATTCACTAAGAAAAGAGTAGTTATTTAAATAAACTAAATGAACTCAAAACTGAAGCAGAAAAATTACTTAGGTAAGCTGTCCCAGTTACATACGGAGGGAAAATGAAGGAACTAGAAAGTTATAGAAGGTACCCACATACACAGTTTTACAGTGAGAATCCAGGGATGAGAAGGGCAGTGGGAGTGAGGGGAAGAAGAAGGTAATACACAGAAACAATGTACACACCTTCATAGTGATAAGAGGAATCCAATCAGCCATAATGAACTATCAACATCCAAGGAGAAAACCTACAACTTGCAGACACCCCACGAAAAGAGAAAACCTGAAAAATCTCCAGGCTTCCCTTGGTCCAATCACCTGCACTGACAATCATAAGTGCCACTGTGAACCTCAATTGAGCAAACACAACCAGGCAAGTTCTACAAGGCCTCCTACCGTCAAGGATTAACAAACACCCAGCTTCCCCTGGAGATAGTGTTTAAAACAAAAGAAAAGGAAATGTAGCACATTTTCATTATCCATTCATGGGTTGAGGTAGATTATATTGCTCCAATTTCCTAGCTATTGCAAAAAGATCAGCAGCAAGCATGGCTGAGCAAGTATCTCTGTAGTAGGATATTGAGTCCTTTGGTTGCATGGCAGGATCATCAGTTTAGAA
>NW_008348868.1:5206-8183 GCF_000622305.1 Nannospalax galili
ACTCAGGGGCTTTTTTGAATCTGAAAACCAGACCATTAAATACTTCATTCTTTTTCTCCCCTATATAAATAAAAAATGGACCCCATCCCTGCAGCCTTACCTGCTTTTCCACAGTGATGACCCTTTTTGCTCTACCTTGTGGTGCGTAGATACTTGACTATTTGTTCAAAAGTTAAAAGTTTGATGGCCAGTGGTTGTAAAAAGTCAGAAATTTCCACAGCATCAAAAAAGTAATGTCAAAATGTCCTCAGTTTCAAAATGGCCACATCAAAGCAACCACATCAAGTACTCTGGACCTGCAAAGGAGGCCCAGAGTGAAACTTCCTGGGGGTGGGGGACAGGCTGAGGCCTCTGTTGGGGTGTCCTCCCTGTGTCTCACAGGTACTCAAGCTCTCAGTGCAGGCTGGTGACACACGCAGGATCTCAGAGCCCAGCCTTTTAGTCATCACTCTGAATGGTGACCACAGTCGATGGCAACATTTCTACATTTCAAAAGCTCTGAGAAGGTTTTAACTATCACCACAAAGAAATGAGAACAGATAAAGTACATACCTAGAGTTAATCCTTGTATGCATATAATGCACATGTATATATTAAAGCATCAAACACAAACACCTGCAATTATTATTAGTCAAAAATAACAGGTGAGGGGGTAGAGAGATCGTTCAGTGATTAAGAACACTGGCTGTTCTTGCAGAAGACCCACGTTCAAATCCCAGCACCCACATGGCAGCTAAGAACTGTCCATAATTCCAGTTCCAGGGGATCCGACAGCCTCTTTTGTCCTCCACGGGCAGTTCACAACAGGAGTGCACTTACCTACACGCAAGCATTACATGCATACACATAAAATAAAAATAACAAATGAAATATTTTTTTAAAAAGGGAATGAAGGGGTGGGAAAGATGGGCAAGGATTTTATAGGAGAAAGGGGGTAGGAAAAGGGGAAATGTCTATGAAAGGCAAATGGAGGAATAAAGGTTTGCAAAGGGAACAATGGGGAAAAGGGACACTCGAATGGGGAAGCAGAAGTGAAGGATGGAAAGTGGGTGGGAAGCCAGAAAGAAGGGAGGGGCTGGAAATTGTGGGATGGTCTTCAAGGGGTTGGACACGAGGAAAGAGTGAGAATGCGTAAAAGCGAAGAATGGGACAAAGTGGTTGGAAAGGAATGGAAAAAAGGAAGATGTGCAAATAGAGTAAAGGGAGGGAAAGGGGGTAGAGTTGGAAGAAGTCGGTGGAAACATGGCAAAGAAGAGGGAACTGGGAAAAGGAATGGAAAAAAAGAAAGGGAGCTGGAAAGCTCTGAAGAACTGGGGATGGGGAAATGGAAGGAAACGAGGTGGCAAATGGGGAAAGGAGGGAGAAAGGGGCAGGGAAGTCAAAAAGGGTTGGAAATGAGGGGAAAGTAGGAAAGGATGAAGGTACGGGGGGAGGTGGGACAAGGATTGGAAAGGGAGAGTGTGTTGTAAAAGAGTGGGAGTAAGGGAAAGGCGTGGTAATAATTAGTGAAGAAAGGAAGAATGGAGCAAAGGATTGGAAAAGGGAAAGGGTATAAAAAAGAGGCATAGAGAAAATGTATGGAAAAGTGCAGACGGTTGGAAAGACAAAGAGTGGGAGAAAGGATGGGAGATGCAGAAAGGGACTAGAAAGTGAGAAATTCTTTAGATTGGAGGAAAGGGGAGGGAACCTGTCAGAAAGGAGTGGGAAAGAGGTATAGGGGATGATGGAGGGAAAGAGGTGGAAAGTGGAAAACGGGGTGGAATGTGAGACATGGTTGTAAAGGAGTGAGGAGAAAGAAGGTGTGAGATGGAAGCATTGAAAATGATAAATGGGTTGAAGAAAAGAAAAAGACAGAAAGGGGAAACAATTTAATTTAAAGGAGAAAAGAAACCACTTCCCACCGCCACCAGAATGAAGTAAAATAAATTGTTCACAGGACAAAGTGTCAGTTGCTACTTAAATACATTTAGTGAACTCAAAAGTGGAAAAAAACAGAAAGAAAAAAATCTTCTGTAAGTTGTATTAAGTTCTGTACTGAGGAAAAGTGAAGGAACTAGAAAGTTCTGCAAGGCATTCCCATGAACATGTTCACAGTAAGACTCCTGGGATGGGAAGTATCAAGGAAGCAGGAGAGAGGTGGGGTAATCTACAGAGACATTCTACTCATCTCCATAGTGGGGAGAGGAATCCATTCAGCCACAATGAGGTATCTGCCTCCAAGAATAAAGCCCACACCTCAGAGACATCCGGCAAGCCCAGAGAATACGAAACTATCCTTGCTGACCCTGGACCAGGGGCCCACACTGTCAGTCATCAGGAGTCATAGTAGAAAGAGGAAATGAATAAACATAACCAGGCAAGTTCTACACCACCCCCTACTATCAAAGTTTAATAAAAACCCTGCTTCCCAAGGAGGCAGTGTCCTCATCTGAGGCCAACTTTATTATGTGAAAGGAGAAAGAAATGTGTTAGGAATTGAAGCACCAAAATATTCCCGATCATTAGGTAGACTATGGATGAAAACTTTCCCCCAGAATTGATAGCAAAGTGTTAGGTGAGATATCCACAGAAAAGTTAAGAGAAGTGGAAGAAGCAGCAGCCCCATTGGATCCCTTCTTTTCTCTTTTGTAGTAAGAACACTTCGTGTGACAATGGGAATAGGGGAAAGGGTTGGGAAAATGGAAAGGAAAAGGTGAAAGTTTGGAAACAGGGGGAATGGATGGGATAGAGGAAAAACGAAAGGGGGTTAGAAAATGGAGAAATAAATGATGGGACTATATCAAGGTAGGAAGACACCAAAGGGGGGCTGTAGGGGAAAAGAGACGATGGGGAGAGGAGAGCTGAACCTGATAGAAGCACACTCTATGCATCTAAGAAGATGGAATACTTGAACCCAGACAATATACAGTAAGTTTAAAAACACAGAACAAGCATGGGAGGTAGAATTATAAAGAAAACTTGGAGAGACTGGGTCTGC
>NW_008348868.1:9117-10309 GCF_000622305.1 Nannospalax galili
TTTAAAGATTTATTTTTAATATATAAATTTTTGCATCTCATACACTATTTAGACCCCCTTTACCATGTGTACACTCCTCAGCCCCCACCATATTTCATGCATTTGGCCACATATGTTAAGGTCTATGGAGTCAAGATTGTGTCTCCAGATGTCCCTCATTGTGAGTTCATCCACTGGACCCTGGTCAGTCAATGCTATGTAGGGTCCAGAGTTTAGAGGAGAGATATCTGCTATCTAATTGGGCTTAAAAACCTGCTTGGTGAGAGGAAACTCATATGTGGTACTACAAACGTAGCTAAATATACATGGCTGGAGAGATCATATATCCTGGAGAAAACCTTAAATCTGTAACATTCCTAGACAACCGCAATTTCTTACTGTATGCTAAATAAGGATCCCTATATTTACAGAAATGTATGCTTGCCACCACTCATCAATCTTTTTGCAACAGGTGGAGATTATTACGGAGTTCCACAACTGTCCCAAAACATTCATGTTGGGCATGTCTGGTTTAGGCTTGTACAGGTCTTGTGCATAATGTCATAAGTACTGTGAATTCATAGGACACAAAAGGTTTTTAAACAATAATGATGATCGCAGAAAAGTATTGAAAAGAAAATGTTATACATTACTTCACTTGAAGCACATAATATAAACAGCTTGTACATATTTGCTCTGGAAATATGACACTGCTAATCAGCTATTTCTTTGAAGTGATATTTAATTAGATTTTTATTTAAAAATTTCAATGGGCCAATAACAAACTGATAGCAAATAAAAAGTTAAAAATGAAAGAATTATTGACAAAAAGGTATTTAAACAATATTTTTAAAAAATGTGTATTAGTGTTTTGCCTTCATGTGTGTAGGTGCATTATGTGTGCACAATGCAGGCATAGGCCAGAAGAGGGCATTGGATCCTGTGGAACTGGAATTACAGATGACTTTTAACTTCTATGTTGGTCTTGGGAACCAAACCTGGGTCCTCTGGTAGAACAATCAGTGCTCTTAACTGCTGAGCAACCTCTCTAACTCTAAAAAATAATATTTGCCTCATGTTATTTTTCTTTCCACAGCTCTAAGAGATAACATGCATTAAATAGTTAATGAAAATATTTTATTAATCTTTTTTGACAAAGAACAAAATTTAAAATGTAGAAATATATAGTAAATGTAGAAATATATAGTAATAT
>NW_008348868.1:11186-21502 GCF_000622305.1 Nannospalax galili
TTGAATTATTTTTCTTATACTGCCCTCATCATTGGGAAAAATGAGGATGTCATTTTAATGATGTTTTATTGAAAAGACCTAAAAATTGTTATGTTACTTTATTTTTATCTTCTGAAAAATTCATAAATTCAGACATAATGGCAAATAATTTGTTTGTAAATATACTTTAAGTGCAAAATTATTATTGTGGTACATGCCATTTCAGGATTAGTGTTTTCATGATTTATTACATATTGTCTTTCTTGTGGGAAGCGAGCACAGCCGAGCCAGCCAAAGATGGAGCCCTGGCTGGCTGCCAAACCTCGTGCTGTTCACTTCAACTCTTGGCTGATTGCCAAGGCTCGTGAATCCCGCTTGTTTACCCCAACTCTGAAGTATGGTGAGCCCAAAAACAGGTGCTGCCAGCCTGATGATCTTGCTACGTGGCTAATGAGCTGCACTCTGCCTGCCCGCTGCATGTGTGTGTGCCCTGATTGGTCCTGGCTAGAGGGAGGGCTGTTGGAAACGCTATATGAACAACTGAGGTGTGTAAGAGAAGAGAACAGAAGAGAACTACAGCAACAACGAGACAGCATCATAGTGAGAGAGAATGAGATAAGTGAGAATGAAGTGAGAGAGAATGAAGTGAGAGATGTAGGAGAACGACGAAGCAGCATCATAGTGGGTGAGATAGTGAAGAGAATATGAGAGAGAATAAGAGAGAATAAAGGAAGAAAGAGAAACAGAAGCTTGAACCTCACCTTGGTGTCTGTGTCGTCTTTCCTGGACTCTGCTGGACAGAGTCCTGGCTCGCAACACTTTCTTAGTACAGTTTTAATTTTTTTGTAATATTTAATTTATTAGCTTAAATTTCCCCTTATAATAAGTATGTTTTGCAGGATACAGAGTATTTCCGTTACATTATGTTACTGATTATATTGATTTCTGTTTGTATCCATCACAGAAATTGAACAATTTTTAATCTTTTATGAAAATATGAAATTTGAGTTTGACATTATTAAAATAACTACTAAAGCTATATGTCAATGAAATATTGCTTAATCTCCCTTTCCTTGATTTATTGAGTTTCTACCTTTTTACTTGTTTTACCCTTGTACTCTTATTAGTTCTCAACCTTTTCCATTTAATTTAAACCCCCAGTCTTCAAATACCAAAACATTGCCATACATGAATTTTTAATATGCATTCTATTAATACTCCGTTTCATCAAAATAGATACTTTATAACATTTTTCATTCTAGAATTCCTTGTAATTTTTACATAAAAACCTGGACATAATATGTTGCTTAAAAGTTTGAGGTAAGTATACATTAATTTTTTAAAATTACATATTTTTTGCCTGAGCATTAAAATTTATTTTCTTTTTTCTTATTTTTAAAATATTTTATTTATTATTCTTATTTTATGTGTATGAGTGTATTACCTGCATGTAAGTATGTAAGTGCACTTGTGTCTTGCAATGCCTGCAGAGGTCAAAGAGGGCATCAGATCCCCCTGGAGCTAGAGTTAAGAATGGTTGTTAGCTGCCATTTGGGTGCTGGGAATTGCACCTGGGTCTTCTGCCATAGCAGCCAGCACTCTTAGACACTGAACAATTTCTCCACCCCACTACAGTACTTTTTCTTTTGCTGTAGCTATAATGACTAACCAAATGTTTTAAATTCATGGACTGGAGATTTTTGGAAGTGACAGGTGCTGAGGAACTGAAATTGAAACTAGGAATCCCCAGGCTGTATGCTCATGAGTGCTTTTACAGTCCTCCTGGAAAAATTTTTTTAACGAAGCAGTTTCAAGTTCACAGAGTTTACCTATGATAAATGCTTAAGCAGTGAAAAATACATGGAAACTTTTCTATCATAATAGTATGAAAACAACACATTGTGCCCAAGGCCTTGGCAACTTGCCCAGGAACAGACTTCCTTTAATGCATGCAAAAGCGGGGTGAAGGACATGGCAGCATGTTCCCAACATTCTAGGAGCAGGTGTCTTATCAGTCTTTTCCCATTATCCTGGGAGAAGATGTTCCCTCCCTCAAGCCTCTGTATCAGCATGGTCCAAGGAAGTCCTCTAACTCTTAGTGAGCCAAATGCCAGAAGTCTGTTAACTCTTAGTGAGCAGAGAACTAACGACAGGCATTTCTAATTTGATATTTAGTCTCTTGTGTGAGTTTATTGGCCCCCACATACGGACAGCAGCTTGTTGGGTAAGAGCCATGATCTCATCCTTGCCAGTGCAAATATTTGTATTCTTGAAAGGGGCTTTCAGGGATTCTACATGGTCAAAGCTTCCACATTTCATGGTGTGGCTTTAATCTTCAGACCAGGAATCAGAAGTCTTTACCATGATCTGTGGATATGCAGGCACAAGCCCGACCCCATACTTTAACATGGCCAGCCAGGCTTCTACTCATTAGAGACTAGACCTTCCACCAAATATGTTGCAAATTGAGAGCAAGGGTTACCTTAACCCATTTTCTTTGGGCAGTGGAGCATCTCTGTTCATCTAAAATTTCATAATTAATGGCATAAAGCGTCAATTGTTCTTTAGGGGTGACATAAGTCCCCGTTTTTTTTTTTTTTTTTTTTTTTTAGATATAATTTGAGTGAATTTTTTTGTGTTTTACAATAGCCTGGTCTTGAGGATTGTATGGGGTCCAGGTGCTGTGAAAAATATGTCAATCAGCCAAAAAGTGAGCAAAACAAACACTGGCATAAGTGGGGGCATTATCTGTTTTAATACTATGAGGAAGGCCTAAGCCTAGAGCAAAAGTGGTTAGTGTATAAATAATAGCATAAGTAGTCTTTTCTTCTGCTTGAGTAGTGGCCCAAGTAAATTCAGAGAGTGTATTAACAAGAACATGAACATTTCAGAGATGTCTAAAAGTGGGAATGTGAGCAACATTCATCGGCCAAATTTAATTAGCTTGAAGACCTTGTGGGTTTGCTCCTCCTAAAATGTAACGGGTGTAAAATGTAGTACAAGAGGGGCATGAGGTGACAATGTTTTGTGTCTGTGATTGCATCATGGAAAATTTATGACACAAGGATGTTAAAGCATGTGTTAAAGCATGCCATTATTGATCCTCTTCTGTAGTCACAGGGACACTAGTTGGTCAGCCTGTTTACTTCTTTGTGATAGTGGCTCCGACAAACCTGAACGAGAATGAATGTGAGTGACACATAGTGGATGTCTCCATTGTCTCACCAAAGCTTATGCCTATAATAAAAGTTCGGAGATAGGGTTACTTTTAAAAATATTTTATTTATTATTTTTATTTTATGTGTATTCATGCATTGCCTGCATGAATGAACCCATGTTGTGCAATGCCTGCAGAGGACAGAAGAGGCTGTTGGATCCCCTGGAACTGGAGTTACGGAGAGTTGTTAGCTGTCATGTGGGTGCTGGGATTCAAACGTGGGTCTTCTGCAAGAACAGCCAGTGTTCTTAACCGCTGAGCCATCTCTCCAGCCCCACTAGACAGGGTTGCTTTTATTTTAGAGAGTGGTGGCAGTTTCCAATAATAGCAGAGGTGTAGTAACATTTTGCAAATTTGTCATAAGATTAAGAAGTAAAGTTACATCAGTTAGCAGGAGACAAACAGCGAACAGTTCATTCTATTGTACACACTTACAGGCTATGGGAAAAGTCTTTATTTTGGGCCCAGGACAAACTGCTTGACTTCCTCTTCTACCATCAGTGAAACACATAGGCATGTCAGTGACTGGAACATTGTGCAATATTTTTTAGGATTACTCAATTTTTAGAGCATAGGAATGAAAATAAGATGCTTTTGGGGTTATGGCAAATTAAAAAATGCAGGAAATCACAAAAGGCAATTTGACAAGAAGTGTTCCCTTGGAATGTTAATGTTATATCCTTCTGAGGTATAGGAAGAGTTATGGTGTGAGGGTCAATTCCCATCATCACTTGGAGTTGTCTCCTCCCACAAGAGATAATTCTGGCTTTCTTTTTAAGGCATGTTTCTAATTTCTTATTGGAAATGATGGGTAAAAAAATTCTACTCAATTCATCCTTCATTTTGCATCAGAAGTCCTGTAGGAGAATGAGGAGTAGAAAAACAATCAAGGCAATACAAGGTCAATCTGCATTAATTTAATGTTTTGTGTGCTTTGTTCTATTCAGCATAACTCTTCTCAAGCTTCTAGTGACAGAGTCTGAGGAATGTTGATATCACATTTACCTTGGAGGATTTGAATTCAGTGCTGTATTTGATAAGTAGGAACACCTGAAGATGGTCTAAGTTAATTAGTATCCCTTGATAAATGGGAATACTTAAAGATGGTCTAAGTTAATTAATATCCCCTTATGGATTCTGAAAATCATTAAGAGACTTTGATTTGTACAAATTTGAACATTTTGTGGAATAATGCTATTATTAACAATTTTGGATCCCAAATATGAATATGGTGTATAACATTTTGTTTTCTCAGGGGCAGTAGTAATAAGGCCAGCCTTTTGTAAGTGGGCTTTGAACAAATAAAATGCGTGTTGTAAACAACCTGTGGTAGAGGCTGCAAGTAGAATATCATCCATGTAATGGATGATATAATTCTTTGGAAATGTTTTCCTAACAGGTGCTATGGCTACACCCACATACGACTGACAAATACTAGAAGTATTGAGCATGCCCTGGGGTGAGCTGTTCCATTGATCTCTACTTTCTGGGGCTTTCATATTGAGGCTAGGTTTGGTAAATTCAAACTTTGCACAGTTCTGTGGCACAAAAAGGATTGTAAAACAAAAATGAGTCTTTTAAATCAATAACAGTAAGATGCCAGTCTTTAGGTATAATATTTGGAGATTGCAAGCTTGGCTGTAATACTCCCATAGTTTGAATAACTGCATTAATTGGAGGGAAATCTTGGAACATTCTCCATTTACCAGCTTTCTTTTTTTTTTTTTTAATCAGAAACACGGGGGCATTCCATGGACTAAGTGAAGGTTCTATGTGGCCCTCGTTAAGTTGGTATTGAGCAAGTTCATGAAGTGTGTCTAATTTGCTTTTGTCAGGGGTCATTGCTCCACCCATACATGGGTAGAAGTAGTTCAGTGTAAAAGTATAGGCTTGGGATGATCATCAATGGCCCCAAGGAAAAACTTTTATCAGGAATGGTTAACTGTACTTCTCACTGTGATATAAGTTCTCTACCATGCAAGTTAACAGCAAAAATCAAAGGCTGGTTAATTCCATTTTGGCTTTATGAGCCAATACACGTCAACTATTCAGAGTTCTGACAGGTCTCAGTGACAGTGCCTACTCCTGAGACCTGTACATTTTGAGGAACTTCATGTCAGGAATGGGGCCAATGATGAGAGAAGACAGTAATATCTGCTCTTGTGTCAATGAGTTCTTTAAACTTTTACCCTTAACAGCGATTGAGCACTCCACATTATTTTTACCAAAAATAAGATTACATTAGGTTTGTTTGTTAACGCTGCTGAAACCCACTTCTCTTTTATGTGGGCTGCTCTTAAGATACACATATGGTAAAAGGAGCAACTGAGGCATGCACTCTCCAGCTGGGAGATGAAGTCCAATTATGTAGGAATCCATTATTTGAATATTCCAAGGATAGTCCTCATCATTATCTCCCTTATGTACCATTAGGCTTTTCAGTGTCCAGCAGCTGCTTTCTATGATCAAACCCATAGTTTTGGTTGAAAATTGGCCATAAATTCCCATGACTAAGGTGAGCACACTTGTGTGTATAAATACCGTCTCTGTTATTTTAAGATCAGCAGCTAATATGAAATATGGGAGGGAGTGACAAGCTAATCAGAGACTCCTAATTCCTGGGATGTGGATGTCGTTTTAGAATTTGTTTTGGGGGACCTGAAGGAGTGTCCTGTGCCCTATTTCTGGATTGCTTTAAAGGTTTGCTATCTTTATCAAACTTAGATATACATTTTTGGCCCAATATCTCCCCTTCCTGCACTGTGGGCATATACGTGGTACTTCAGTAGATGGGGGAACCTTTTCTTTCTTACAATCCTTTTCATAGTGTCCCATTTTTTCCACATGCAAAGAAAGCATTTACCCTTGGGGATTTTACCTTAGTAATGGTGTTCGTACCCAGATTCCCATTATAAGCTGGTGACCCAACATCCTTGCAAACACTGATGTAATCTTCTAAAGTACACTGCAAATACAGGTTGCAGAATTGGCTGGCATGCACCATTCATGTTATCAAAAGCCAACATTTGCAGTAACATGTCTGTAAGATCATGTTGTAAAATTGTTTTCTGCAAATTATCTCTCAGTTTGGCTATGAAACCAATACATGACTCAGTGACTCCCTGTCAAACTTTGACAAAGGAAATAGTAGTCTTTCCTGGCAGAGAAATGTTTCCCATGTTCTAACACAGCACAGCCATTCCTGAGTCACTGCTTGTTCACCATAGTCAACTTGCCTTTCAATCCTAGCCACTTGTCCTGCCCCATTACCTGTTCTACAGTAGTAACTACCAGAGGATTTGCATTCTGATTATGAATAGTTTGTTTATGGGCTTCCTTGTTCCACCAGGGTTTAAACTGCAAGTTCTCAGTTAAATTAGTCTCTCTGCCTCACCTGTGCCTCTCAGTGAAGCCACAGTATAAAGAGAAGTGACACCATATGTAGAAATGGCTTGTTTAAAAGTCTCTTAGTGTCTTATAAGGGATTTGTTCATAATTAACATGAACTCCTCCTAAAGGGATCTGAGGATCAACATTGGGGCCAAAATGAGTAATGCATAGAGTGGCTACCAGAGGGGCAGCCAGGTAGGCATTCAAATCCCCTTGCTTTTGTGCCATGTTGCTCCCATGGTCCATGGCTAAGGTTTGAGGTTGAAGAGACTTAGTGGGGGATGGTAGCAAACTGCTAAACTTTTCCTCATACTCTGAGTCAGAGGAGACACCTGAAGAGGGAGGATGAGGGGGAGCTGAGGAGAGAACTGCCTTTCTAGCATAAAGCTGCTCACTTTTATGAAGCTGCTCACTTTTATCCTTCTCTTCCTGCAAAATCTGTTGGCCACCTGCCTCTGAAAGAGTAGGAGCCTTTTGATCACCTGCTTCTGAAAGGGCTGGTGTGTACAAAGTAGAATAGCAAAAGTTATAAGATTTCATAGCAACGAAATATTCA
Organism: Nannospalax galili; assembly: GCF_000622305.1. Taxonomy (NCBI): domain Eukaryota; kingdom Metazoa; phylum Chordata; class Mammalia; order Rodentia; family Spalacidae; genus Nannospalax; species Nannospalax galili. Next base: position 18,329 of record NW_008348868.1, read on the forward strand.
AGGGGGTGACTTCCGTATGCCTATGTGCTTGTTTAAAAGCTTGTTGTACATCCTTTCCATTGCTACATTTGCGGAGTGCCTTGAGGATGCAGAACATAGCAGCCTTTATCTATATACCAGAGAGTTCAGAAAAATCCTCTTATTTACTTCTGGTGCTTTAAGCATTGTGCAGCACAAATGCATGCCATTTACTTTCAGTTTGTCCCATAGTTACCCTGACATCTGGAGTGGGCTCATTGTGCTCTTCACCAGAACCTCAGAGCTCTCCAGCACTCCTAGGCAGTTTCCCTATGCTTCATGTGGGTTCCTGCTTGGGCGGCATGTGTAGATTCACTGAAGTGACTGGTGCCTAGGAACTGAAGTTGAAATCACATAACTCCAAGATTTATCACTCAGGAATGCTTCCTGGGAAGGTTGTAACTGCCCTCCTGGGAAGTTGTTATTAGGAAGCTTAGTGTTTGAAATTCACATAGAGTTTACATATGTTTTCTTACATAGTAAGAAAATAGTACAATGGGTCATGGCAACTGGTCCAGTAACAGACCTCCTTTGATGAATGCACCAACAGGGCAGAAGATGTGGCAGGCTGTTCCCAGAATTGCAGGAGCAAGTTTCTTTTCAATCTTTTTCCAAGAATCCTGGGAACAGATATTCCTCCCTCAAGCATCTGTATCAGCTAAGCCCAAAGAAGTCTGTTACCTCTTAGTGAACCAAGTGTCAACATTTGTTAACCCTTAATGAGCAGAGCACTATTGTCCTTAAGGGACCAAAGAGGCAGCTGTACATGGTATTCAGTTTTCTATTCTGAATTTCTTGTAGTTATTGCAAGTCCATCCAAAATTATTAGAATACAGAAATTTTAATTTTAAATGATTTAACTTCTTAACACACTTTAAGTTATGTGGACCAGGTAAAAGGCACATGAAAATTATGTATTCTTTCTCACAATAGTGTCAAGCTATTTTCTAGTAAGGAAAACCAAATATTTTATACTACAATATAGTCTAGAAGTATGAAAAACAAAGAAATAAAACAGACATAACTTTGCAGTTATTTCAGACCTAAGAATACTCTAAATAAAACTTCAAAATTGCCTATATTGTTCTGTAGTAAGTGACTTCATGTAACATTGACAGAAATTTTAAAACAAATCTTGAGCTACTGGATGCCGAACATTAAATAATCTATTTTTAGTAAAATATGTTTTCATCGTAATCAAAGAATTTTTTTTCCAAATCTGGTAGATGTTGATTAACTAAGAAGATCTATTCATGGGACTGGAAATGCTTTGCAACTGTTCTATGCTGAGTTATAGCCTACCTCCTATAATACGTGTTTATTTCTTGCAAGTTTAGAGATTATGAATATTACTTAATTATTTGATTCTCTTTTACACTTCATATCAATACAAATGCATATTACTTATATTTCTTACTAAAAATGTTCATCAAAATAAGCCAAGGATGCACATTAAAATATCACTTCCACATAGGAGTGAGGAAATAGGGAAGAAGCTCCAGCTTTGGTGGAGGAACTATCGGTACCTGATCGCTGCTGGGTGAAGGAGACTTCATCTTCTTTAAGGGAGTGATGCTCGATAGGCTGACTAGGATCCAGTGAACGGATTCACACCGAGGGGCATCTAGGGACACAAATTTGACTCAATAGACATTAACCTATATGACAATGTATGAAATCTGGTGTGGGGGCTATGGGGCTGCCCAGTGAGGTGAGGGAGGGTGTCTACATATAATTAAGATGTACTGTAAGAAATGCAAAAAAATTAAATAAAAAATTAAAAAATGTCACTTCCCTTACTGTATGTTTTCTTCACACATTGCTTCAGGGGCAGTAATATGAATCTTTTATTTCTTTTGCATACATTCATTTAAGTTGAATTATATTTTCCTTTCTTTCCTTGTTCACTATTGACACATATTATTTAAATATTTTATTAAAACCCAATTGCCCATTATAATTTATGCTTGCCTTTCTATAACTTGGTAAAGAAATTAAATGCAAATATCGACCATACTATCAACTGAAAGAAGACTTTAACTAGGTGAAAATTCTGTTTTAATGTGTAAGTTTTCAGTATTGAAAAGATGGGGGTGCATTTTTATGGTTATCCATGGCTTGTGTTGAGTACATGATCATAATTTAATCTTGATTTCTATTTACATTAGGTATCATATTGTTTGTATTTTCCTTGTCAGACTATCAAACCTAGGATCTTCTTCATGTTATGCTATTCTACCACTGTGCTATAGACTGTACCTCTTGCAATATGTCTTTATTCCAGGCAAGTTTAGAGTTGGCATATATTGGCTAACTGATACACTTTAAAACTGGTATAGATTCCAAAGATGTACTACTGATATCATTTAAAATTTTAATAGCAAAGGACTGGAGAGATTTCTCACTGGATGAGAGCACTGGATGCTCTTGTAGAGGTCACAGGTTCAGTTCCCAGTACCCACATAGTGGCTAACAGCTACCAGAAACTCCAACTCCAGGGTATCTGACATCTTCTTCTGGTCTACACAAGTACTGCAAGGCACAAGTGCACTTATACTCATGCAGGCAAAACACTCATACACATAAAAAATAAATTCAAAAGTATAAAAAAACTAAAATTTTTAATGTTTTATTTATTCAAGGAGTGTTTCTCATTTAATTGGAAGGTAATACTGTCTTGACTAAAAGGAAAAAAACTAAATTTTTGATAACATACTTGTAAATGTAGATATTCGCATCTAGTAATAAAAAGAATATTCAATAGAATTGAAAGAAAAATTTAAAAAATACATGAAAGAAAATAAAATGTCAAAATATTTCTCTTGTTAACATAAATATTTGTGCACACATTATTATAAATATCAGAATAATTGTTTTTACATTAATGTTGTCTTCATGAGAAAATGTATAAGGACAGACTAAAAGTCTTCATAATAATGCAATAACACTCATCAATAAAAAATTAATTTATATAAACTGTGAATAGTCTGTACAATATAAATTTTCCTTGCTTAAAACATGCGTTAGTAGTGAAATGATTCATATATCTGTATTATATGTATGTTTCATAATACAAAATAAAAAAATATATTTTAATATAAACATAAATATGATACAAATTGGGGGATAAAATATAAATATACAAACGAATTAGTT
>NW_008348868.1:21580-23116 GCF_000622305.1 Nannospalax galili
ATCAAATTTGCTTATCTTTTGCTGAGCAATAACTGTCTTTTCATGATAACATATTCATTGTGCTGTGAAAGGTTTTCTAAGTGAATAAGTAAAATGGAAATCATGTATTTTGTAGAAAAGAAACTCCAATATGATTGTTATGCAAATTTTATTCCCCAAGACTTTATTTTTTACTTTATTTTTATTTTATGTGTGTGAGTGCTTTGCTTGCATGTATGTAAGTGCATCACATGTACACAAAACTCCAGAGGCCAGAAGAGGGCATTGAATCCCTTAGAGCTGGAGTTACAGAAGGTTTTTAGCTTCCAGGTGGTTGCAGGTAACCTCAGTGGTGCTGATCTTTTCTTAATCACAGCTGATTCTTCATCCCCAGCAGACCATTAACCATAGATTCCTAATTCAAACTATCATACAAGCAGCCTTGATAATCTTCACTTCCCTTCACAAGCCGGGCATCCATCATCTACCTATCTTTCAACAGAACTGTTCCAAGCTCCATAGCAATGACTCATTAATTCTAAGTACTCAATGGTTTTCCAGCCCAGAGTTCCAAATGCTTCCACAGTCCTCCCCAGAATGATAGGGTCAGGTAGTCACAGCAATAGCCTACCCTCTTATACCAATTTCTGTTCTAATTTGCCTTCAATTGTTGTGATAAAAAACACTGAACAAAACAAACTTGGGGATGAAAGGGTTTATTTTATCTTACAACTCCCAGGTCACAGTCCATCACTGAGGAAGCCCAAGGTAGGAACTCGGGGCAGAAATCTGGATACAGGCCATGGAGGCTAGCTGCTTACTGGCTTTCTCCTCTGGCCTGTGATCAACCTTTTTTCTTGTACAGTACAGTACCACCTACCCAGGGGTGACACTGCTCACAGTGGGCCCTCCCACATTACTCAGCAACCAAGAAAATGTACCAAAGACATGGCCACAGGCCAGTCTAATGGAGGAAATCCTCCAACTGAGGCTCCCTCTACCGTGGGTTGACATTTAAAGCTATCCCGCACAGTACTCAAAAGAAATGAAAATATAAATCAACAGAAATTATTATATATGCTTCTTCTTCTTTTGCATGGTATTATTCATAATAGTAAAGCTTGGACTTAATCCAGATGCCCACAATCAAGCAGCAGGAAACCTGGTAACCCTCTCACACATGTTACAACATGGGTAGATTTCCAAACATCATATTAGTAACCAGATGAACTGTTTCATGCAGCAATGCCAAGGTGTGTCACTGATACTTTTATCATGCCACCTCCCTCCCTTTGGATCTTGTTCCAAAACCTTAGCCAGCTTTCTGGAGCTGCTGAGGAACTTCACCACCAGTGTTGTCCTTTGGCAAGTCTGTACGGGGAGACTACAGAAGAATGTCATCTGCAATTAATTTGGATTTGCAGGGATAGATTTTTCTTTCCTTTTACCTGAAATTTTGTGATTTTCATACAATGCAATTTGATGATATTCAGATTCCCTCCTATACCCACATGTCTCCTTATTGTCCCTGCCCATTTAATGTAATCTAACATATAT
>NW_008348868.1:23169-26552 GCF_000622305.1 Nannospalax galili
TTGCTTATAGAGTGTATTTTTTCCATAAAATGTCCTTCAGTGTGCATCTATCCACTGGAAACTGGTTAACCAACCAAAAGCCCCATCCTTGAAAGAGACTGTCTCTGACCCTGCCAGCAGTCATTGATTGCCTTAATTTCCTTAGTTTACTTACCTACTTTGTATTGTGTATGTATGACTTTTTACAGTTTACATTTTCATAGTACTTGTGTATGTTGTTACTATTGCTGTGAGTTCATATGATTAACTGATCAGCTGTCTGAAAAACTGTTTCTTGTGGTCGTCCACCACCTCTGGCTCTTTCAATGTTTCTAATTCTTCTTCCACAATGATCCCTGAGCCTTGGGAAGGAGAAATTAGATACAGATGCCTATTTAGGGATAGACACTCTGCAGCCTCTTGGTCTCTGCACATTGACCAATTGTAGGATTTTGTGCTAGTCACTATCTGCTGCATAAAACAATTTCTCTGGTGAGGGTGAAGGGATGTATTAATCTATGGGTATAATAATAAGTCAATTGGAGTCAGTTTTATGTGATAACTATTTAGAAGAAAACTAGTATTAGATTCTCCCCTGTGTCTCCTCTATGTAAGTTGAATATCAGGTTCCTAAGAAAAATATCAATGTCTGGTATGGGCTCTATGCTACAAAACAGACCACAGATCCAATAAAGAGTGATTGGTTACTCCCATAATATTTCTGCCACTATTGCAGAATTTGAAAGTTCTCCAGTCTCTGTTCCCAGATTGCTGTGCTTCCATAGGAAGAACACCATAGAGTAAGTTGAACATCAGGTTCCTAAGAAAAATATCAATGTCTGGTATGGGCTCTGTGCTACGAAACAGACCATAGATCCAATAAAGAGTGATTGGTTACTCCAATAATATTTCTGCCACTATTGCACCAGTAGGCATATCTTTTCAGGAATATTAGAAATCGTTGCCAAAAGTTTTGTCTTCCTTGTGGTCTTGTTCAAAGCTTTGTCAATCATACACATGGAGGGGATTGCTTAGCCATCATTTTCAATGTCCATTTCTCCACACATGCTCAGAAAACTTGGAGAGCAATGGCTTACATGGTGTATCCTCAATAATCATTGCTGCTCATACAAACTTGTGTAGGAAATAGCTCTATAAACCTTGAAAATTTCATGGACTTATGGCATGCCAGTTGATTACTTCTTGACTCTTAAAGCATTCATTCCATGTTGGGATAGTTCAAGTCAGAAAAAGTACTTTCTGAACAATATCTCTTGCAAAATTCCCCTTCAATTTTATTTATTACACAGAATTTTCTCATTTTTCCTCATACATCAAAATTTATAGCACTTGTGCATTCCTGTGACATTGCCCTGCCTCTTATCTATGCAGTTTTGCAGTTTTAATTATTTTGGATTCCTGAATGAATTGGGTCTGTTTTCCTCCTAGTTGAGTAGTTGAGATTTTGATCTCAACTTCTGTAGCTACCTTGTTTCATCCTAATTCAGTGTATACAAGAAAGAAGAGTGGAGGCTTCATATTTTGCTCAAAAGTATTAATTTCTAGAGCAAAGAGAAAGCTCCAGTTAGTTGGATTTGGAGTTGTCCAATGTATTGGATTTAAATTTTCTTTGGCTTTTTTTTGGCTTTATTTTTAAATTTATGCTCAGTTCTTGCTGTTTCACTTGTGAAAAAAGACTGAAAAGCAGCAAGATAAACACCATATCTAATAGCTCCATGGATGACTTCTGGGAATTTACTTCCAAAGGACTTACATTATTCATCCTCAGGAGTTTTGCTGTGTGCAATACACATCTCTCTCTGGGGCTGATAACACTCCCTGAATGCAGCTCTCTTCGGCAGGCCTCTCATGGTTCTGGCATCTCCAACATCTTCACTTTCACAGCTTCAGGCAGTAGCCTGTTAGGGCCCTCTTTATGAAGGAACGCCCCTGCTGGTTGCTGCCTTTTCTCAGTGGCTTAGCTGAGTATGGTCTTGCCCTGAAGGTATTATTTTCCTTGTTTAAGTGCACATCTCTAGGCCCCTTAAAGAATGCAGGAACAACTTTAGGGTTACCTCTTCAGAGGGGGGAGTGTTGGAGGGGAGGGAGTGGGCATGGATTTGATCAAAACACCTTATATACATGTATGAAATTCTCAATAAAGTTTTTGTAAAAATAAAAAAAAATGCTCATGCCCATGTGAAGGGCTTTTGTAAATACCGCTAATTGGCTTGGTTTGGGTATCTTCTTGGTTGGTAAATATATAAAGTTGTCAGTAAGATGGAACTCCTCAAATCCCCCAGAATAGAAGCTCTTGTACTGGGGACCCTGTATAACATGCGCTGTGAAGCTTTGCCTTTGTAATTGTTTTAATAAACCAAGAATATAAGAAAGAAAAAAAAGAATACAAGAACAAAAGTAATGATCTTATTTATTTGGAAGAGGAGTCCACTCATCATTCTTTTGCTTCAGCCCCAAGTGATGGTACAACCAGTGTGGAGTACAACACTGCCTCCCACCATTGATATGAATAAGGAAAACTGGAATGAAGAATTATTCAAGCACATGTCTGTAACCTTAATATTTGGGAAAAGGAAGCAGAAGTTGAGGACTTCAGGCCAGCCTAGGGTAGAGAGATATACTCCAGTGTTTAGGAAAAAGAATCTACACAATAGGACTCTATGTCCTTGCTACAGGCCTACTCAATTTGGATTTAATGGTATTTCCTGTTTTTAAAAAATATTTTATTATTTTTATTTATTTTATGTGTATAAATGTATTGCTTGCTTGTATTCCTATCAGTGGTAGGAGTCAGTTTTGTGCTTGGTGCTGGTTTTTCCAGCACTTGGGGCTGAGGCAGGAGAATGGTAAATGAGCAACTAGCCTGGCCAGCATAGTGAAATCCTCTTTCAAAAAATAAAGGTCACTGTGTTATTCCTGCATTTTGACTGGAATGTGATTCCCTAATTACAAGTGTCCTTCCTCTCTTTTTGTTCTACTTTGATAAACCCTGCGAAATGCTTAGCTTGCATTATTTGTAGAAATCCAATCAGTTTAATTATGATATCTTCATATATGCATACAAAAGACTATGATCGTATTAACCACTCCTCATTTCCCTCTCTGTACCTCTTCTGGACTCTTGTTTTGGATGCACCACCATGAAGTAGTCCCACATCTATTTTTATTTATACTTATTTTTCTGCAGAATGTATTTTTTTCACTGTGTTGTACTGGGGATTGAACCCAGGCCCTTGTGCATGTTTGGTTTGTGATCTACCTCTTACATATCTCCCCAGGTTGGTAAAATGCATCTTTATTAATGTCTGAATAATTCCTAAAGACAGAGTTAGGGATATGGATTTTGTTTTTCAATGAAGCTGCAGGATCATTCTTTTAAAAAA
>NW_008348868.1:29678-29789 GCF_000622305.1 Nannospalax galili
ACTTTTTTCCCTTGTTTCCTGGGCTATTGGTGTCCGGTTTAGAAAGTCTTTTCCTACACGTATATCTTGTAGGTTGTTCCCAATGTTTTCTTCTAAGAGTTTCAGAGTTTC
>NW_008348869.1:0-261 GCF_000622305.1 Nannospalax galili
CTCTCTTTTGATTTTATATTGTCGTGGCCGGATTGATTTTGTTTTCAGGAAGAGCCGCGGTGGCCCAATTCCAATGTGGGTCAGAAGTTTTCAGGCTTTCTCCTTAGGTCTGGAATCTTCCCAAGAGGCCTAAGGATAGGAGTACAGGCTAGGAGAGTTAGACGGTGGTGCATGTCCCGGGACGCAGAGAGAGGTGAAGGCAGGGCCAGGACCAGAAGCAGTGCTTCCCAAGAGGCCTGAGGATAGGAGTGCAGGCTAGGA
>NW_008348870.1:0-554 GCF_000622305.1 Nannospalax galili
GCATTGTGATGTCACATTGGAGCATTGTGAAGTCACAATGGAACATTGTGATGGCCTCATGGAGCATTGTGATGTCACATTTGAGGACTGTAATGTGATAAGGGAATATTGTAAAGGCATATTGCAACATTCTGATGACATATTGGAGCAATATAATGGTATTTGGGGAGATAGTGTTGGCACATTGGAGCATTTTCATGTCATATTAAAGTATTGTGAAGTCAAAATTGAACATTGTGAAGTCATATTGTAACACTCTGAATGGCAAATTGGAATTTTATGATGTCACATTGGATAATTGTGATGTCACAATGGAATATTGTGATGGCACATTGGAGCAATGTATTGGCACATGGGGGGATAGTGTTGACATACTGGAGCATTGTGACATCATGGAGCATTGTGAAATGAGAAAGCAACATTGTGAATTCATCTTGTAATATGTTGATGGAACTATGGAGCAATATAATAACACATGGGGCAATGGTGTTGTAATATTGGATAATTGTGATGTCACAATGAAACATTGTAAAGTCATATTTTAACATTGTCAG
>NW_008348871.1:0-516 GCF_000622305.1 Nannospalax galili
TAACCGCTGTGCCATCTCTCCAGCCACCCCCCCTTTTCCCCCTAATCTTTATAAAGTTCATTTCTCTAAAGGAAAAATTCAAGAATTTCAAATACCAGGTAATGAAAATAATTTGTCTATTATTTGATATTGTAACAACTAGTTACATTCTGATTTGCACTGTAACAAGCCTATGTTCTCCAAATATGTTATGTTATTTTAAAATCCATTTGTTTTATATGCCTTTAATTCTAGCACTGGGAAACTGAGGCAGGTGAATCTCTGTAAGATCAAGGCCAGCATGGTCTACATAGCGAGTTCCAGGCCAGCTGGGGCTACAGGGAGACCTTGTCTCAAAAATACCAAAAAAATTAAAATAGAATAAAAATAAAAATAAAATAAAAATCCATCTGTAGACAAACTATGCTTTTCCTTTTATCTTAATGTCTTAGATTATATGACACTTTGTCAGTAATACTGAAATTTAGTTTTATCTTACTTTTATGAATTTATGCTATAGATAAAAACTATCAGCAT
>NW_008348872.1:0-1568 GCF_000622305.1 Nannospalax galili
AAATGTCACTTAGTCCCATGTCAAGCTGACAGTTGCTGGGAAGCAGTGTGACGTGAGCAGTGGCGTTTGGGTGTTTGGAAAGCATCTTAATTTGCCAGTCATCAGCACGGATGCTTATGTCTCTGGCAATAACTCCCCTTTTCAGTCAAATTATCCCAACCTCCATTTCTGAATGTTTCTATCAATGATTAAGTGATGGCAAAGCAACATTGCAACCTCCATTTCTGAATGTTTCTGTCAATGATTAAATGATAGCGAGGCAACATCCTTCTGGCTTTTTATTCCCAAACATGTTTGGCACAAAGAAACATTGATTGGAAACTATTTTCAACTTTGTTGTTAATCTTGCAAATTTAAGATAGAAGTCTTAAAATGGAAGACACAGAAAAATAGAGTAGGCTTTTGAATGGAGTAAGATCAATTTATTTAACATAACTAGCACTTCTATAAGCTGAATTTCCTGACTTAGCATTTTTTTTTCTGCCAATAATTCACAATATTAAAAAGAATCCTAGGAGAAGACTTATAGAGAATGCATGAAAATGTGCATCTGCAATAAGGTATACCTGAAATTGATTTGATTGAATTTGTGTTGCCTTCCACATTGTTTCATTTATGCTGTCATGAATTTTATTTCTTTTTGAAATCTTGTGCAATTCAAGTCACTATGATAATGTATATATTAGTCATAGACATGAGTAACAAGATTAGCAAGTAAAATCACAGACATAAGTAAAAGGGGAGTAAATTATATATTTCACAATATTACTTCATGAAGAGGGAGAGCTGAAGTTTTGGAAGAGTCTCAGTAATTATTTATAAAAAATTACATTTTTGTACTGTTCAGTACAAAAATATGTATTGTCCAGAGATGTTTGGATGTCATTCTGTGGTTGTGAATGTCTGGTTTAGTAACCTACACTTAGGATAACTTGCGCTGAAATGACCAAACCTAGGAGGAATGTGATTTTTTTTTAATATAGTAAAAAGATTGTCAAAGTGAACATATTCTTTAAACCTATGAATGACTATGTTTCTAAGGTCAATTTTTGGCCCGAAATCATGGAATAGTTGTGATTTCAGCTCAACTCTTCATTCCAGAAATTCTGAATTAGCAATGAGAAGGAAAAAAATAGATGGAGCAATCCCACATAACACAGTGACTTGTTTAGTGATAAATTAAGAAGAGGCAAAAAATCACAAGTCGTTCACGTGTTTCAAAATCCTCAAAGCAAAGTTTTTGCTTTTGTTTAATTCTTTTTCTGTGACATACAGGGTAGCAACACAAGCAAAGTTTAAAAATATTTATGTGAGTAATTTTCTCTTCTGGTAGTAGGCATTGCACCTTCCAGCACTATGGACACTGGCCAGTAGAGGTGAGGCTTTAAAGGCAGCATCAGCTTGATTTCTGCTTGTTTGTTCTATGGCTCATGTATGTAGTGCCTTCAGTGATAGGATCTTACCATCCATTTCTGGTGGGTAACCAAGAGCAGGGACCAAGAGCCAGTATTGTTTGAGAGTTTATGGGACAACCTCTGGTCAACAGCTTCAGAAGAGGGAGTACATTC
>NW_008348873.1:0-881 GCF_000622305.1 Nannospalax galili
TAGACCTGCCTGGTCCCCGTGGTAGGTGAGGACCCTAATGCCAGCCCTCCTGTCCCATCACCCAACCACCCACCTCCTTCTCATCTTGCTGCCTTCTACTCAGATTTCTGGGTTTATATCAATAAGAAAATGAGATGTGACCTCCTGGAGAAGCTGTTGTCATGGAAACCATGGAAACCCTTGAGGCAGGGCATGGAGAGGTTGTGGCTTTCCTTGGGTCCTCACTGAAGAAGGACATGTGGGCTTGCATGCCTTGTAGCCTGGTGCCACAGTCCTCTGTGAATGATTCCTCTTTCTGCTACTAATTCTCAGCAGGTCACGTCCAGGAGCCAAAATCTATCTTGGGTCGGGCGGGGGGTGTCTCCTGAGGTGAGGAGACAAACACAGGTGACCACTCACAGCTATTCCAGGAACCTGTACAGCAAGGGCAGTGCCAGCAAGACATCTGAGCTCCTGTACCTCTGGTGGATTGGATGTTTCTCTTCCCTGTTGAGCTCTTTCCTATTGACTCCAGGGACTCTAGAGCCACATCAAAGTTGCCCACCTGTCCTGAAAGCTGTTTTTCCACAATATCAGAATTTATTGACTAACAATAAATTTACATGCTATGTAAGTTTTGTTGGCTACAATGTACTAAAGGTTTTGGAGGGGGCAATTCAAGAGGGACACTGAGACAGATAACTGGGGAGTAAGGAATTTATTAGAAAACTTATTAATACTACAGACAGATCCTGGCCCCATGTGATGGATAGCTTTAGTGTCAACTTGACACACCTGGGTTGAGGGAGCCTCAATTGGGAATTGCCTCTATTGGACTGGCCTGTGGCCATGTCTGAGGGGCATATTCTTGATGAGTGATGTGGGAGGGCCCAGCCCACTGT
>NW_008348873.1:1591-4488 GCF_000622305.1 Nannospalax galili
AGGTGGTTACCTTCTAGGGTGTATTAATTACTTTTCTGTTGCTGTGATAAAATACCATTAACAGGAAGCAGGGAGCTCACATCTTCAATAGCAAACAGGAAGCAGAGAGAGTAAACAGAAAGGTGGATGAGGAGGCTATGAACTCCCAAAGCCCACCCCAGTGACATACTTCCTCCATCAAGGCTCTGTCTTCTAAAGATGCGTGACCTCCTAAAACAGTCCCAGCAACCGGGAACCAAGTGTACAAATACATGGGCCTAACAGGGACATTTCTCATTCAAACCACTACACAGGGTCCAAGGAAAGCCCTTCCTCTCTCTGGTCTACTTTCATCCCTCAGCAAATCCAAGTCAGCTCCCTCACTACTCATTTTAGATGTGCCCTTCCTGCCCATTTGGATGCTGGTGAGAAGTTAGAGTTCCATGCAGCATCCTAGTTTAAGTCAACACTCCAGTGCTTAACCTCACTTAATACAGGCAGCTTAAAATGGCAACTATCATTTTGTTCTCAGAGATCCACTAATATCCATGCAAAAATATTTTATTTTATTTATTTATTTTATTTTATTTTATTTTTTTGGTCTTTTTGAGACAGGGTCTCCCTGTAACCCCAGCTGTCCTGGAACTCACTATGTAGACCAGGCTGGCCTTGAACTCACAGAGATCTGCCTGCCTCTGCCTCCCAAGTGCTGGGATTAAAGGCGTGCGCCACCACGCCTGGCCCGTCCTCAATATTTTAATAGGTCCATGTGCTCATATGGTATACTACCATACTACTTGGACAAGCCTATATGACATTTTTACCTTTAGAAATAAGTTGTCAGTCTGTGCCTCATGGGCCAAGCTGGACAGGTTGTGGTGTCCACGTGTATAATGAGGTGCAGAGTCATCCTGCCTCCACATTTGCACTCAGAATGGAGCCACATGCTGCTTGTAAATTGAGTCACCAGGGTTAAGCACAGCTTGAAAGTCACTGTAATATACAAAATGGAGTAATGTAGGGCAGAGCACAGCCTAATCTCAGCCCTGTCCTTGAGGGATGGGGTACCTTGGGAGCATTTTCCAATCCCAAGTATCCCTTAGCAAAGGGTCCCGTAGTCCCCCAACATCCCCACCAGGGAAGGCTGGATCATGCTGGGTGTCATCCAGGAATGATCAGCCACGATGCCAAGGTAAAAGTACTTTCCTGGTCAAAATTGACGTAGGTGTGTGTGTGTGTGTGTGTGTGTGTGTGTGTGTGTACACGTTGACATTCATTAGGCTTGGTATAAAGTTTTTATTTTGTTTTGTTTTTTGAGACAGGCTTTCCTTGTAGCCCAGCTTGCCTGGAACTTACTATGTAGACCTTGGTCTCACAGAAACCCACCTGCCTCTGCTTCCTGAGTGCTGGGATCAAAGGTGTGCACCACTCTGCCCAGTCCAGATTATGTTTGGTTTTTTTTTTTTTTTTTTTTTTTGGTCTTTTTGAGACAGGGTCTCCCTGTAGCCCCAGCTGGCCTGGAACTCACTATGTAGACCAGGCTGGCTTTGAACTCACAGAGATCCGCCTGCCTGCCTCCCAAGTGCTGCGATTAAAGGCGTGCACCACCACGCCCGGCCCAGATTATGTTTTTTAATTTGGTCTTTTTGTTTCTACATTTCTCCCTGACAGATCAGCAATGTCAAATCATTGACAACTGATGAAAATTTCCTTCCTCTGGAACTGTCTCAGAGATGAGGCGTTTGGAGAGGTCCTGGTTGGTATTGCTATAGGGTCATTGCATAGGGTTATAGGACCCTAGGGAATAGAAGGCTGGAGCTGAGTTTTTGTAGAGTGGTAGTTATTGAAGGTTGAAAGCCAGACTGTGACATCACTTGGAGATCAAGAGGTCCTTGGTGATGGGAGACAGAGATCAGGTGTTGGTATAGATGGTAATGGGTTGATATCCTTGAGACAATACCACCAGGAGCTTAATGACCTTTGATCTTAAGATACCACTTATACCAGAAGGGGCCAAAGAAACAAAGAATAAAAACAAGAAAGGAGTGATAAATAAGAGGAAAAGGAAAGATGGTTAAAAGGGACACTGTAGGGTGATTTCAGGAAGATAGGAAGTATGACAGCAGTTACTGTGAAGATGAGAAAGTGTGTGTCCATTTATAGGAGCCCAGCAATGTTGTGGTAAAGGGAAAACAAGATGAAGGCCATGATTTGAGGTAAGTGATGACCTCAGTCCATGAGTGTTCACTGGGATCTGGAGGTGTTTGAGGGTGAGTTCCCCTGGATCCTACCAGAAGACCAGAAGGATATCTGTAAGAGGCTCATGGGAATAGGCTATTTGAGCTTCTGGGGGTGGAGCAGTTTTAACTTTGGACAGATGAATCTGTGGTGACAGGCCTTGTAACTCAACTGTAGCTGAAGATGTGAGGAGGATTTGATAGGGTCAAGACAGCTTTGAGTGGCCTTTTATCTTGTGGGATGCTATGTGTCTGTGTTGTATGTATGAGAACATGTTTGGGTATGTACATGTGTGAGTGTGGATACAAGTAGACACCAGAATTCAATGTGTATCTTTTGCAATCATCTTATTTTTGGAGATAGGGTCTCTCACTGAAGTTGGAGCTCACAAATTAAACTAGGCTAGCTAGCCCCAGGAACCCTCCTGTCTCTGCCCCCTCAATGCTAGTATCACAGGTGTGTACCACACTTCACTTTTTTAATCATTTTAAAATTTTTTTAATAACTACATGATTATAAGAAGCATTTTACTACAGCTTTAACATATTCACTAACACACTCCAGAGCAAGAGTACATCTCTTTCACAAGTGGGTGCAAGTTTCTAGGTTCACAGTTGAATTAATACAGTTATACAATATTGAACTCAGTATAAGCCCTGTAAGACATAAAATTGAATGAG
>NW_008348873.1:4573-5621 GCF_000622305.1 Nannospalax galili
TTGCACATACATCTGTAATCTGTACGTATCTGATTATTACTAGTCATAATCGGTTGCACTTGGATCCTTGGAGCCTGTGTATGTTTATAAAGATATTGGGTAGATGATACTGTTTATCATCTCTACTAATTAGCATGATGTAAATTTCCATGCTTCCTCCTCAAATATAATACATTAAAAAAATTTGTTCATTTTTTCATGTATGTGTACATCACACAGAACATCCCAAACCATTTTATTCAACTATACACCTGTTCCCAGATGGCACCCTCCCATAGCCTCCCTCCCCCAACTAGAGCCCTTGTACTCTGATATCCCTGCTACTGTCTACTGTGTTGTCGGCACCCCCAGCCATTCCCCACTACTTGTCCATCTGGTGAATCTAGTCAGCCTATCTAGAGGTCTTTGTTTTAGGAGGGTCAGCTGTTCCTCATCTAGAAGCAATCAATTGTCAATATTCCTTTAGATAAGATTGGGGCCTGCTGTTCATTTTCCCAGTTCTATCCTGGGTTACTATCTGGGAGTCCCTTTGGCTACCCTGGCCAACAGTTCAAAAGAAGGTGTGTCCTATCTGGCATTGTTGCTTGTTATATAGCCTTTAGCTATGCATATGGACTCTTAAGAAATTATGTTGGCCCCTTTAATATGTGGTTATACTTTCGTTTTGGGTGTTTAAGGCCATACAGTTGGCCCAGATAAACCAACTTATTTTTATTCTTAAGGCTGTTTGAGGATCTGTTCCTCAGGGATCACAAGGGCTTGGGAGGAGCCCCTGGCTCCTTTCTTTTACCAGTTCTGCTTATGTGAAGGTAAGTCAAGGTCCTGCTCAACCGTGGTTGGCTTCGCTTGGAAGCATGGAGGAAATGACTCCTCTGTGTTGACCCTCCTCTTTGTAGACTGGACACTGGCTCAAGTCCAGCTGGTGGGGTCTTCTCAGCCTCCATGATCAAGAGGACAGGTGACCCGCCACAATTACAGGACATTTGGAGAGATGCTTATAGTCCCCTGGAACTAGTAGACATAGGAGGGCAAGGAGCAAAAACTGTCC
>NW_008348874.1:0-969 GCF_000622305.1 Nannospalax galili
ATCCTGAGTGTACCAACACAGTGCAGCAATGTTTCATCACAATGCTCCAATGTGTCACCACAATGCTCTAATATTCTATTACAGTATTTCATGTGACATCAAATTCTCCAATATGCCATCACAGTGCCACAATGTGCCATCAAAATCCTCAATATGAATTCACAATGCTGCATTGTGACAGTACAATGTTCAGTGTGCAGAACAATGAACCAATGTGTCATCACAGTGCTCCAATGTGACCTCAAAATTCTCCAAGGTGTTAAGAGTATTCTCCACTGTGACATCCAAATTGTCTAATGTGTTATCACAATGCTTGAAAATGACATCACAGTGTTCAGATGCCATCACAATGATGCAATGTGTCATAATAATGTTCAATGTGCCACTACAATGTTCAATTTGCTGTCAAAATGCCCAAATGTGCTATCCCAATGCCCCAATGCCCAATGCTCCAATATTTCTTCAAATTGCACCATTTTGACATCACAATACTAATTGCGCCATCATAGTTCAGAAATGTGTCATCACAATGCTCCCATGTGACATCACAAAGCCCCAATGTGGCATCACAATGCTCCAATGTGACATCACAGTGCTCAGTATGCAATCAAAGTGCAGCAGTGTATCATTACAATGTCCCTATATGCCATCACAATGCCCCAATGAATATGAATTTGCAATGCTCCATTGTGACATTACAATGATCAGTGTTCATAACAATGAACCACTGTGTCATCACAATACTCCAATGTGACATCACAATGCTCCAATTTGCCAACACTATCGCCCCATGTGCCGTTATACTGGTCCAGTATGCCATCAAAATGCTACAATATGACTTCTCTATGGTCCATTGTGACATCACAATGCTCCAATGTTACATCACAATACTCCAATATGCCAGCTCTATGGCCCCATGTGCCATTATATTGCTGAAATGTGCCATCACAATGTTACAATATGACTTCA
>NW_008348874.1:2144-9285 GCF_000622305.1 Nannospalax galili
TGTCATCCCCATGCTCAAAGTGTCAACACAATGCCCAAATGGATCATTGCAATGCTCTAATGTGCTACTACAATGTTTCATGTCACATCCCAATGCTCCAACGTGCCATCACAGTGCTCTACTGTGCCATCAAAATACTCAATTATGAATTCACAATTCTCCATTGTGCCATCACAATGTTCAGTATGCCATCACAATGAGCCAATGTCTCATCACAATGCGCCGTTGTGGCACCACCATACTCAATGTACCATCACAATGGCTCTAATATATCTTCAAAATGCTTCATTTTGACATCACACTCTCCTCAGTGTGCCATAAGAGTGCACCAATGAGTCATAACAATGCTCAATATTCCTTCAGAATACACCGAATTGCTATCACAATGCTCCAATGTGACATCAAAGTACTTCAAAGTGTCATCACAGTGCTCCAATGTGACATCAAAACACTCCACTGTGTAATCACGTGGCAGTGTGCCATCAGACTGGAGCAATGTTTTATCACAGCGCAGCAATGTGTCATCACCATGCTCAATGTGCCATCACAATGCCCAAAGGGGTCACCACAATGCCTTAATGTGGCACTACAATGTTTCATGTGACATCACAATGCTCCAATGTGCCACCACAATGCTCCAACATGTCATTACAATGCTCAATATGCCAACAAAATGCTCCAATCTGTCATATCAATGCTACAATGTCATGTCACAACCCTCATTGTGCCATCTAAAGGCCCCAATCTGTCATCACAATGCTCAGTGTGCAATCAGAATTTTGAATGTCCCTTCACAATGCCCCAATGTCTCACCACAATGCTCAATGTGACTTCACAATGCTGATTATCCCCTCACAAAGCGCCAATGTTTTAGCACAATGATCAATGTTCCCTCCCAATTCCCCAGTGTGTCATCACAATACTCAGTGTGCCATCACAATGCCCTAATTTGTCATCCCAGTGCTCAATATACCACCACAATGCTGAATGTCCCCTCACAATGCACCAATTTAGCATCATAATGCTCAATGTACCATCACAATGCCAAAATGTCTCATCACAATGCCCCAATTTGCAGTTACAATGTTTTATGTGACATCAGAATCCTCCAATATGCCATCATATTGCTCCAATGTCATCACAATGCTAAGTGTGCTTTAACAATGCACCACTGTGTAAACAAAGTGCTACACTGGGATAATACAATGCTTCAATGTGTCATACCCATGCCTCAAATTGGCATCATAGTGCTCTGTGTGCATCTCAGTGTTCCAATGTGAAATCACAATACTCAGTGTGACATCACAATGCCCAACGTGTTATAACAATATTCAGCGTGCCATCACATGCTCAGTGCCTCCTCACAATGCCCCAATATGTAATCACAATGCTCAGTGTGCCATCACAATGCCCCATTATGCTATCACAATGCTCAGTGTGCCCTCAAAATGCTCCAATATGTCTTCACAATGCCCATTATGGCATCACAATGCTTATTCATCACAAAGCATAAATGTGTCGTCACAATGCTTACTGTGAAATCACAGTGCTCAATGTGCCCTCATGATGCGCTCTGGTGTCATCACAGTGCTCAGTGTGCTATCATAATGCCCAATGTGTCATCACAATACTCAGCGTGCCATCACAATGTTCAGTGGTCCCTCACAATGTCCCAACGTGTCATCACAATGCTCAGTGTGCCATCACAATGCCCCATTATGCCATTACAATGTTCAATGTGCCCTCAAAATGCTCTTATATGTCTTCACAATGTTTCTTTATGCCATCACAATACACCAATGTGTCATCACAATGCTTCATTGTGTCATCACAATGCTCAGTGTGAAATCACAGTGCTCAGTGTCCCCTCACAATGCCCTCCTGTTTCATCACAATGCTCAGTGTGCCTTCACAATGCCCCAGTGTTTCATCACAATGCTCAGTGTGCCTTCACAATGCCCCAGTGTTTCATCACAATGCTCAGTGTGCCTTCACAATGCCCCAGTGTTTCATCACAATGCTCAGTGTGCCTTCACAATGCCCCAGTGTTTCATCACAATGCTCAGTGTGCCTTCACAATGCCCCAGTGTTTCATCACAATGCTCAGTGTGCCTTCACAATGCCCCAGTGTTTCATCACAATGCTCAGTGTGCCTTCACAATGCCCCAGTGTTTCATCACAATGCTCAGTGTGCCATTACAATGCTGAGTGACACTTCACAAAGCCTCAATGTGTTATCACAATGTTCAATGGTCCCTCAGAATTCCCTAATGTGTCATCACAATGCTCAGTGTTCCTACACAATGGGCCAAGTTGTCATCCCAAAGCTCAATATGCCACCGAAATGCTGAATGTCCCCTCACAATGCACCAATGAGTCATGACAATGCTCCAATGTGTTTTCAAAATGCTCCATTGTGACACCACAATACTCAGTGTACCATCACAGTGCAGAAATGTGTCATCACAATGCTCCAATATGTCATAAGCATGCTCAATATGCCATCACAATGCTCCAATGTGCTATTACAATTTTTCATCTGTCATCACAATACTCCAATGTGACATCAGCATGCACAGTCTGCCATCACAATCACCCAATGTGTCATCACAGTGCTCAATGTGCCAGCACAATGTTCAGTGTGCCCTCACAATGCACCAATATGTCAACAGTTTTCAAATCGCCATCACAATAGCCTTGTGTGCAATCACAATGCTACAATATGTCATCACAATGCTCCAATGAAACATTACAGTTCTCAGTGTGCCTTCACTATTCCCTGGTGTGTCATGACAATTCTCAATTTGCTATTCTCAATGCTCAAGGTGCCCTGACAATGCTCCAATGTGTCATAACAATGTTCAATGTACTGTCACAATGCCCAACTGTGTCATCACAGTGCTCCAATGTGCTATTACAATGTTTCTTATGTCACCCTGTTCTCAGTGTGCCATAACAATGCACCAATCTGTCATCACAATCCTCAGTGTGACATCACAGTGCCCCACTGTATCATCACAGTGCTCCAATGTGCTATTGCAATATTTATTATGTCACCACAGTACTCAGTGTGCCATAACAATGCACCAGTGTTTCATCACCATCTTTCAGTGTGACATCACAATGCTCCAAAGTATTAAGGGTATGCTCCAGTGTGAAATCACAATTCTCCAATATGTCAACATAATGCTTCAATGTGACATCCCAGTGTTCAATGTGCCATCACAACTCCCCATTATGCCAGAACAATGCTCAATATGCCATCGCAGTGCTCAGTTTTCTCTCACAAAACTACAATATGTCATCACACTTCTCTGTGTGATATCACAATGCACCAATATGTCATCTCAATGTTCTGATGTGTCATCACCTTGCTCAATGTGCCATTACAATGCATCCAAGGTGTCATCACAATTTTCCAGTTTGCTGTTGCAATGTTTCATGTGACAGCAGAATGCTCCAAAGTGCAATCACAATGCTCCAATATGTCATCACAATGCTCAATGTGTCTTAAAAATGTCCTAATGTCAGCGCAATGCTCCAATGTGATATCCAAATGCTCCAATATGTCATTGCAATGCTCCAAATTGATATCACAGTGCTCAGTATGCCATTAAAATACTCCAATGTGAAATCGCAATGCTCAGTGTGATATCACAATGCCCAATGAATCATAACAATACTCAACTTACCATCACAGTGCTCAACGTGCTCTTACAATGTTCCAATGTGCCATCACAATGCTTCAATATGTGATCATAATGTTTCAATGTGTCCTCAGATCCACACTGTGCCATCAAAATGCCCAAATGTGCCATCTCAATGCTCAAATGTGTCTTCACAATGCTCCATTGTGCCATTTCAATGCTCAGTGTGCCATCACATTGTCCCACTGTCTCATCACAGTACTCCAATGAGCTATTACAATGTTTCATGTGTCACCACGGTACTCAGTGTGCCATAACAATGCACCAGTGTGTCATCACAATGCTATAATGTGTCATCACCATGCTCAGTGTGCCATTACAACGGCCCAATGTTTCATCACAATGTTCTAGTGTGCTATTTTGTTTCATGAGACACCACAATGGGCCAATGTGCCATCACAGTGCCCAATATGCCATCAAAAGGCTCAAATATTAATTCCTAGTGCTTCATTGTACTATCACAATGTTCAGTGTGATATCACAATGGACCAATGTGTCATCGCCATGCTCAATGAGCCATCACAATGCTTCAATATGTCTTATAAATTCTCCAGTTTGACTTCACAATCCCCAGTGTGCCTTAACAATGAAAGAATGAGACATCATAATGCTCAATGTTCCCTCATAATTCTCCAAAGTGCTATCAGAATGGTCCAATGTTTCATCCCAATGTTCTACTGTGCTATTATGTTTCATGAGACATCAAAATGCACTAATGTGCCATTACTGTTCCCCAATGTGCCATTAAAAGGCTCGAATATGAATTCACAATGCTTCATTGTGCCATCACAATGTTCAGTGTGCCATCACAATGTACCAATGTGTCATCACAATGCTCCATTGTGTCATCACCATGCTCAATGTGCCATCACAATGCTCCAATATGTCTTCAAAATGCTCCATTTTGACATCACAGTCCTCAGTATGCCATAACAATGAACGAATGAGTCATCACAATGCTCAATGTTCCTTCACAATTCCCCAAATTGCTGTGACAATGCTCTAATGCGACATCAAAATGCTCCAATGTGCCATAACAACATTCAATGTAACATCCCAGTGCCCTAATGTGTGATCACAATGCTTCAATATATCATCACAATGCTCCAATGTAATGTCACAATGCATAGAGAGACATCCTAACGCTCCAATGTATCATAACAATGCTACATGTGCCATCACAGTGCTCAATGTGAGCTCAAAATGTCCCAGTGTGCCAAGACAATACCACCATGTGCCATCACAGTGCTCCACTATGTCTTCAAAATTCTCCATTTTGACATCAAGTTCCTCAGTGTGCCATCACAGTGCAGCAATATGTCATCACAATGTTCCAATGTGTCATCACCATGCTCTATGTGGCATCAAAATTCCCCAATGTGTCATCACAATGCTCTAATGTACTATTACAATGTTGCAAGTAACATCACAATGCTCCAATGTGCCATCACAATGCCCCGATATGCCATCACAATGCTCCAATATGTTTTCTAAATGCTCCCTTTTAACATCACAATCCACAGTTTGCCAACACAGTGCAGCCATGTGTCATCACAATGCTCCAATGTGTCATCACCATGCTCAGTGTGCCCTCACAATGCCCCAATGTGTCTTCACAATCATCAGTGTGCAATAACAGTGCAGCAGTGCATGATAACAATGCTCCAAAGTTTCATCACCATGCTTAGTGTCCCATCATTTTCCCAATGTGTCGTCACAATGCTCTAATGTGGTATTACAATGTTTCATGTCATATCACAGTGCTCCATTGTGGCATCACAGTGCCCCAATGTACCATCAAATACTCGAATATGAATTCAGAATGCTCCATTGTGCCATCACAATGTTCAGTGCACCATCACAATGCAGCAATGTTTCATCACAATGCTCATTTGTGTCATCACCATGCTCAATGTGCCATCACAATGCTCCAGTATGTCTTCAAAATGTTCCATTTTGACATCACAATCATCAGTGTGCTTTAACAATGCACCAATGAGTCATCACAATGCTCAATGTTCCTTCACAATGCACCAAAGTGCCATCATAATGCTCCAATTTGACATTACAATGTTCCAATGTGTTATCACAAGGCTCCAACATGACAACACAATGTTCAGTGTGCCATCAAAGTGCTCAGTGTACCCTGACAATACTCCAATATATCATCAAAATGTTCACTGTTCCATCACAGTGCCCTATTTTGTCACCACTATGCTCCAATGTGATATCAGAATGTTCCAGTGTGTCATCACAATGCTCCAAATTGACATCACAGTGCTCAGTGTGCCATCACAATGGTCCAATGTGAAATCACAATGCTGAGTGTGACATCACAATGCCTGATGGGCCATAACAATACTCAGGGTGCTATCTCAGTGCTCAGTGTCCCCTCACAATGCCCCAATGTGTCATCACAATGCTTCAAATTGACATCACAGTGCTCAGTGTGCCATCACAATGGTCCAATGTGAAATCACAATGCTGAGTGTGACATCACAATGCCTGATGGGCCATAACAATACTCAGGGTGCTATCTCAGTGCTCAGTGTCCCCTCACAATGCCCCAATGTGTCATCACAATGCTTCAAATTGACATCACAGTGCTCAGTGTGCCATCACAATGGTCCAATGTGAAATCACAATGCTGAGTGTGACATCACAATGCCTGATGGGCCATAACAATACTCAGGGTGCCATCTCAGTGCTCAGTGTCCCCTCACAATGCCCCAATGTGTCATCACAATGCTCCAGAATGTTTTCACAATGCCCTGAATGGACCATCAGAATTCACAAATACGTATTCACATTGAGCCAATGTGTCATTACCATGCTCAATATTCCATCACAATGCTCTATGTCCCCTTACAATGCTGCACTGTGTCATCACAATGTCAGGGCACCATAACAATGCCCCAAAGTGTCATCACAATGTTCCAATTTGCTATTACAATATTTCACTTGCTATTACAATGCCCCAGTTTACCATCACAATGCTCCATTGTGACATCGAAATACTCCAATGTGTCATTACAAAGCTCCAATGAAACATATCAATGCTAAATGTGCCATCAGAGGCCACAGTGTGGCATCGCAATGACCAATGTGCCATCACTCTCCTCCAATGTGTCATCACAGCGCTCAAATGTGCCATGAAATGCTCAGTGTGTCATAACAGTGCACCACTGTGTCATCACAATGCCCCTATGTGCCATAACAAAGCCCCAGTGTACCACAACAGTGTTCAATATGCCATCACATTGCTCCAATATATAATTATAATGTTTCAATGTGCCATCAAATCCCCATCATGCCATCACAATGCCCCAATATGCCATCACAATGCTCCAATATGTCTTCACAATGCCCCACTGTGACATCACAATGCTTCAATATCTCTTCAAAATGCTCCATTGTGCCATCACAATGCTCAG
>NW_008348874.1:10279-18861 GCF_000622305.1 Nannospalax galili
CTGTAAACCTTCTCTTGGGGAAGGGGCTCATCAGAGGACCACCCTATCTCTCTCTCTTTGCTTTATCTCAGTTATCGCCTTCGCGAGGGTCTGGATAAGGTTTGCGGGCAACTGAGGCTCTTGGTCAGGGCGACTCCCTGATAGTGGCTGAAGGCCCCCTGCCCTCTTTCCAGACCCCGACAGCCTGACTGGGTGTAGGCAGTAACCTTTACAACTATCATAAAAATCTGGTAACGCAGCAACCAGTTAAAAGTCACAAGGATGGTTGTCAGTCCCTTAAATCTGTGGCTAGGCTTGTGTTCATCAGAACGTATTGATCGCCTGGTGGCAGACTGCCCCAGGAACATTGAACGCCACTGACCACACTTCTTTTCTATAATGGGTAATTCGGCATCACGCCAAAAAAACCTCCAAATTTGCTCCCTTAGAGCCCTACTTAAATCAAGAGAACTTAAGATTTCCCAAAAGGAAAGCTCAAAATTTTGCTTCAACTTGCACCCTGGATCCTGTCAGCAGACATTTCTGATCCAGAGGTCTGGACCAACATTGCCTATCTGGCTCGTAAAAAGGAAATCCAGGAAAGACACCATTTGCCCCTTTCCTTTCTCCCCATAATAGCAGCCATTCGACAATGCTTAAGAAACCCACCTAAGACTGAGGAAAACTTACTAACACCAGGGGATAATAAAGGGGAGGTGTCAAACAATAAAAAAGAACCTAAAGATTTCCCAACAGCAGATTCAACAGCCCTAAAAAATAATGAAAAAGACCCTGAAGATTTCCTAACAGCAGGGTTTTCCAACACTGAGTGTGCCATCACAATGCTCAGAGTCCCATCAAAATGTCCCAATGTGTAATCACAATGCCCCAATGTGACATCACAATGCTCCAATGTGACATAATAATGCTTCAGTGTGTCATCACAATGCTCCAGTGTGATATCCCCATGCTCAGTGTGCCATCACAATGCCCCAATATGTCATCACATTGCTCAATGTGCCATCACGATGCTCTATTTCCCCTCACAATGAAACAACCTATCAGAAGAATTTTCAATGTGCCATCACACTACCCTAATATGCTATCACAATGCTACAATGTGCCATCACAATGCCAAAATGTGCCACCAAAATGTTCCAATATGACTTCATAGTGCTCCATTGAGTCATCACAATGCTCAGTGTGCCATCACAATGCACCAATGTGTCAAGATAATGTTCAGTGTGTCATAACAATGCCCAGATGTGTCATCACAAGGCTCCAATGTGACATCATGATGCTCCATGTGTCATTACAATGCTCTAAACTGACATCACAGTGGTCAGTGTGCCATGACAATGCTCCAGTATGTCATAACAATATTTAATGTTCCATCACAATATCTAATACATAACAGTGCTCAATGTGTCTCTGAATGATATATGCCAGCATCACAGTGCTCACAATTCTGTGTGCAATAATAATGCCCCAATGTCATCACAATATACCAATGTGTCATTACAATACTATCACATTGTGATATTTCATCACAATGCTACAATGTGACATCACAGTGCTCCAGTGTGTCATCACAGTGCTCCACTATGATATCACTGTGCTCATTGGGCCATCACAATGCCCCTATGTGTCATCACCATGCTCCAATGTGACATCACAATGCTCAATGGTCCCTCACAATGCCCCCAATGTGTCATAACAATTTTCAATGTGCCATTACAATTCCCTAATGTGTGATCACAATGCTCCAATGTGTCATCACAATGCTTCAATGAAGCACTGCAATCCTCAGTGTGCCATCACAATGTTCCAGTGTATCATGACAATGCTCAATGTGAAACCAAAATGCTCATGTGCCCTGACAATGCCCTAAAGGCCATCACAATGGCCCAATCTGTCATCACTATGCTAAATGTGCCGTCATAGTGGTCATTGTGCCCTCACAAGGACTTACTGTGTCATCATAATGCTCAGTGTGCCATCGCGATTCTGAAAATCCCTTCACAGTGCCCCAATGTGTCACCACAATGCTCAATGTGCCATCAAAATTCTGAATGTCCACTCACAAGTTTCAAATATGTTATCACAATGAGCAATGTCTCCTCACAATGCCCCAATGTGTCATCATAATGCTCAGTGGGCCATCAGAATGCCAAATGTCCTTTCACAATGCCCCAATGTCTCACCACAATGCTACATGTGACATCACAATGCTGACTGTCCCTTCACAAGGCCCCAATGCTTTATCACTAAGATCAATGTCCACAAATAATGCCCCAATGTGTCATCACAATGTTCAATGTGCCATCACAGTGCCCTAATATAAGCACCAATGTGATAGCACAGTGCCCAATGTGAAATCACAATGCTCGGTTTGACATCACAATGCCCCACTGTGTCATCACAGTGCTCAAATATGCTATTACAATGCTTCTTTTGTCTCCACAGTGCTCAATGTGCCATAACAATGCACTGAAGAATATACATTGTATTCAGTGCCCTATGGCACTTTCTACAAAATCAACCACATACTGGGTCACAAACCAAGCATCAACAAATACAAAAAAATTGAAATAATTCCATGAGTTCTATCAGACCATAATGCAATAAAGTTTAAAATCAACACCGGAAGAAACACTAGTAACTACGTGTACACATGGAGATTAAGCAACACACTCCTGAATGATTAATGGATCAAAGGCGAAAATAAGAAAGAAATAAAAGTATTCCTGGCACTAAATGAAAAGGACAATACAACTCAACAAAACCTCTGGGACACGTTGAAAGCAGTCCTTAGAGGAAAGTTAATAGCTCTAAGTGAATTTACATAAAAAATCAGAAAGAAAAGAATTAAATAACTTAAGATTGTAACTCAAGAAACGTGAAAAGCAACCACAATGACACTCAAACCCAGCAGACAAGAAGAATTAACAAAAATCAGGGCAGAAATTAATGACATAGAAATAAAGAAACCAATACAAAGAATCAATGAATCCAAGGGCTAGTTCTTTGAAAAGATAAACAAGATTGACAGACCCATAGCCCAGTTAACCAAAAGAAACAGAAAGCACCTCCAAATCAACAAAATCAGAGAAGAAATGGAAAACATGGCAATAGACACCCAAAAGATACAGAACATTATAAGGGAAAAAAACCCTAAAATTCCTATATTACAGAGCTATACTCGTAAAAACAACATGGGACTGGTACAAAAATAGACCCATAGATCAATGGAACAAAATTGAAGCCCCAAATATGAGTACATGCAGTTTCAGCCACCCCGTGTTTGACAAAGGGATCAAGAAGATTCACTGGAGGAAAGACAGCATTTTCAGCAAATGGTGCTGGCAAAATTGCTTCTCCACTGGTAGAATGAAACTAAACCCCTGTTTTTCATCTTGCACAAAAGCCAACCCCAAATTGATCAAAGACCTCTATGTGAATCCTGAAACTATGAAACTCTCAGAAGTAAAAATTGGCAATAATGTACAAGATACAGGTGTAGGAAAGGATTCTGTAAACTGGAGATCAATTACTCAGTATATAAGATCAAGAATCAACAAATGGGACCTCATTAACCAAAAATGCTTCTATACATCCAAAGAAGCAGCCAAGGAAGTGAAGAGAAAACATACAGAGTGGGAGAAAATCTTTACCAGCGACACATCTGACAGAGGTTTAACATCCAGATTACATGGAAGAACTAAAAAAATAATCAAGCAAGGAAGTAACACAATTAAAAGATGGGCTAAGGAGCTGAGCTGGGAGTTCTCAAACAAAGAAATAAAGATGGCTCGGAAGCAATTTAAAAGGTGTTCAACATCATTAGCAATTAAGGAAAGTCAAATTAAAACTGCTTTAAGATCAAGAGAAAAAAAATGATACGAAATGTTGGAGAGGATGAAGGGAAAGGGGAATGCTCATCCACTGCTGGTGGGATTGAAAACGTGTTCAACCCCTATGGAAAGCAGTGTGGAAAACCATTAAAAAACTAAAAATGAACCTACCATTTAATCCAGTTATACTAGTCCTTGGCATATACCCCAAAACCTCATCCTATTTCAGAGACATTTGTACATCCATGTTTGTTGCTGCTCTTTTCACGATAGCTAAGAGATGGAAGCCACCTAAATGTTCCTCAAATGACAAGTGAAAAATGAAAATGTAGTTCATTTATATGATGGAGTTTTACTCAGCAATGAAGAAAAATGAAATCATGAAATATGCAAGTAAATGGATTCAAATAGAAGCTGTTATACTAAGTAAAGTAACACAGACTAGGAAAAACAAAGGACATATGTTCTCCCTCATATGTGAATCCTAGCACGAAATCCTTATAAGTGGCTATGTTTCCAGATATAACTACAGGAACCATTATAATGAAAAGGAACCAGAGAGGTAAAGGAAAAGAAAGAAACTGAGAGATAAGAACAATAAGAAACCGGTATTACTAAGGGAGATGAGGATAAAAATGGGGTCATTTGAATGGAAGAGGGAGGGTTATGCAAGGAACTTTGGGGATAAAGGGAAAGAAGGATCTCAAGAGAGGTGGGACCATAGAAGTGTATTTTTAAAGGAGGAATAGGAAAAATGAGAACACTTTAAATGGGGAACCCATGTGGGAAGTGTTAGACAGTGAGAGATAAATAATGCCTAGCTAGTTTGAAAAAACCAGAAGGAACCATATTAATAGAATGACCTATTGACAAATTATTACATACAAGTAGTTTAAGGAACAAAATAGATGTCTACTCAAGGTCTATCTGAGAACGTTTGTGTTTGTCCCAAGCTTTATGTACATAGCACATGTTAGTTAAAAGTACCAGACTGGTGGAACTAACCTTCTTTGATGTTTAACAGCCGTACTTTGATGATCCATACTATGGTCAGAGGAACATGGAAGACAGTTTTTGCTCATTTCCCTCCAAGGTTGACTAAGTTCCATGGGACTATGGAGCATCTTTCAAAATGTCCTGTAACTGTGGTGAGTCACTTGTCCTCTTGTTCAGAGAGGCCATGGAGACCTCACCAGATGGTCTTGAACCAGTGTCCACTCTACAAAGAAAAGAGTCAACACTGAGGAAACATTTCCTCCATGCTTCCAAGTGAAGCCAGCCATGGTCGAGCAGGATTTTGACATATCTTTACATAGATGAAACTGGTAAAAGAAAAGCAGACCCCAATTTTATGTAAAGGAATGTTGGCAACTGATTGCCACTAGATGAGGAAGAGCTGACCTTCTTAAACCAAGGTACTCTAGATAGGCTGACTAAAGTCAGAGGTTGGACTTGCACTGGGGATTGGGTGGGGACACTGACAACACAGTGGACAGTCATAGGGATGACACACTATAAGGGGAATGCTATGGGAAGGTACCATTTGGGATTCAGATATAAAGATGAATAAATTGTTTGGGATGTACTTTATGAAATACACACACAAACACACACACAGACACATGCACATGTGCGTGCACACACACATGCATGCACAAATCAATAGAAAAATCAATAATAACAAGCAAGAAGCCTTAAGCACAGAAGAAACATTATGGGGATGGAAGAACTCCCTTCCAGAAGCAAAAGCAATTATGGTTGTTAAATGAAAATCTCAGTGCCATAGGTGGGTTGCCCCCTATGAGCTGCTGGCCTGAGGGACACTAGAGGTTCCCAAAACAATAAAGGCCTTTGCTAATAATGTTGGTTGTACACAAGAAGTGGATGGAAAACTGCCGGTGCCAGCCAGCCAAGACAGACAGGTTTTTATTTATTTATTTATTTTTTTTAACTCAATTCGTTTCAACAGCTGTTTTTCCCACCTGTACCTGAGGGTCAAGGAGCGGTCAAATACTTCAAAGCCTTCTTTGATCTTTTTGTTTACCACTATTGCCTCCAGGTCAGGTATTGTGAGGCTCTCCATATAAACACATTCCTCCTGATTAGGCAGATTAGGTAAACACATTCCTCTTGATTAGGCAGATTAGGTACTGGTGTGCATAACACAAACTCAGTAAACAAGCCTGCTACAGCTCAATGTACATAGTAGACTAACAGCTCCCAACAGCTCCCCCTTCTTTTTTTATTTTTATAACCCCAGATTATGCTATATCTAGGACAGAAGAACCGTGCCTGTCTTAGATTGTCTTCTGCCAGAGCAAAACCTTACCCATCATCGGCATGTAGCTTCCATCAGCTACACCCTGTCTTAGGTTGACTTTCTCCCAGAAGATCTTACCCATCTTTGACTGTCAGCCTCTGTTAGGGGAGGGAGCACAATCTCATATCATGCAGAGCAGCCTTGACTTGCCACAGGATTTCATAAATAACTTTACTGCCACCAGATGAAAACAAAGACAGGAGGAAAAGCATGCCAAGTCCCACCAAACCATACACAATGGAAGTGATAGAGGACCATGATGATAAGGTGGCTCTCAACCTTTTTAGAATATATGCCACTGCTTACAGGGTGGGAATGCTTGTGGAGAATTTTTTTTTCTCTATTATCTCTTGGCAATAACACTTTGACATTGGTACAATATCCACCTCGTCCCACAAGCACACAGTCATCTACTTGTACACACCCAGACATTATTTTTAACAAAACAAATAGGCAAGCCGCTTCTCAATCCAAAATAATAAAAATTCATTGCCACTTGATCATCTGGTGTTTTAAAGCAGGCTGAGCAATTAACCAAGAGTCATTCACAGTCACTACTATCTCTTTTTCCTCCCATATCGGGGGGTGCAATATTGTGGGTCAGGAACATAAGTCCAGTATAACTCAGCCACGATCACTTGCAGGAACATCATCATCAGCCACGTTTGTCGCCTCATCATTCTTTTCTACTTCTTTTTTCTTTGGCACTCGTCCAGCGAACCTCACCAGCCTTTCTGGCAGCTACCTGTCTCCATCAGCATCCTGTGGAAAAACACAAACATGCCCTCTTCCCCAAATCAATACAGGGTTGGGGCCATTCCATTGTCCAGTTAAAGGATCCTTCTACCTGACTTGGGCATAGGTATCCTGTGACTGAGGGTGCCACATTCTATCTGCCGCAGAGTGGTCATTTTTATCCAAATTCAAAAAGTTTGACATGAAAAGAGTATGATGTAAAAGATTACTTGTTGTCTGGGGATATAACTCCCCATTTTTTATTTTTTATAACTGTGTTTTTAAAGCACCATGAGCTCTTTCCACTATACCTTGTCAAGCAATGAGTTATAACATTTTTTGTGGCTTCCCCTGTTTGCGCAGTAGCCATAATAAAGCCAGAAAATGTATCTATTGTACATACCTTTGCCTACCAAAATCTGCAACATGAGTAATGTCCATTTGCCACAGTTCGTTAGACTTCAGACCTCTAGGATTAACCCCATGATGAGGAACAATTTGTGTTTGAGGACAAGATGAGCATTGTCCTTCGCCAGCTAACATATCAAAATCTATGGAAATATTCTGTGCTCTATTGGTATTCGCTGTCACCTGGCACTGTTCCTCATACTCAGATTTCCACAACAGATAATCTCCCCCTGAAAGGCAAGCACATGCCACCTGTTTCCAGTCTCCAGGAGGAAGCGCGTCCATGGACAGGGATTCTAACAAAGCCTGGGTAAAAGGGGCAGTGGGACCATACTGAGCACAAGCAGTCTTTAGTTCTTTAAGATGCTTAAAAGTCACAGGTGCATGAGACTGCACCCTGTTCCCCTGCTGATCAACTTGCTCAGAAACTGGGAAGACCTGAAATCCATGCACTGACTCTCCTCGCTCTACCGCGGCCCCAATGGCCTGTTGTAGTGGAGATTGCATGGTTCTAAGTGGGTACCAGATTCCTGCCAAAGGCTCCTCAACCATGGCAATCATGGGAGGCACAACAGCCTTTGGTGGCCTTGGAGGAGGAGGCTCTAATCCTACCATGATAGAGGGTGTTGGGGTGGTCCTAATTCTTTTCTCTTTGTTCTTTAACATTTCCTTCTTCACAGCCTCTAACTCTGCCCTTAATTGCTTAATTTCAGGCAGAGCAATTAGAGGTGGACACTTCTCCTGATCATATTCAACTGTCTCCTTTCATAGGGCAGACTCATCTTCAGGGTCAAGAGATCCCTCTTCTAGCCCCAGACTGGGGTCCTCATAAAAGGGTGGCAAGGCTAATGGAGATGGCTCTGGTGGAGCAGAAGCTCTGGTGGAGCGGAAGGTTTAGTTTCACTTTTAACCCAGCTGTGGCTTATCAGATTCTCCTCTTTAGTCTCAGCCTTTGCTCCTAGGGCCCCAAGTATATTCCTTACAAAAACTGAGCAACTGTTTCCTTGCCCCATCTTCTCCCAAGATAAATACTCACTGCTCCCCAATTGTTGCACTCACTTAATTTCTCCAGCGGTGTCCTTCACTTTTTCCCCTGATTTTCAGGTCCCTGTTCCGTGCGCCACTCACCAGTTCCAGCCGGCCAAGATGGACAGTACCTGAAAGGGGGAGTGAGGATTGAAAGAAAAAACAAGAGACAGAAAAGATACTTGGGAGCGCTGACAGTAGTGACTGCTGCCCCAGTTTATTTCAGCTCTGCCTTTTTATACAGAAGAACTCAATTCGTT
>NW_008348874.1:18974-23374 GCF_000622305.1 Nannospalax galili
TAAACACATTCCTCCTGATTAGGCAGATTAGGTAAACACATTCCTCCTGATTAGGCAGATTAGGTACTGGTGTGCATAACACAAACTCAGTAAACAAGCCTGCCACAGCTCAATGTACATAATAGACTAACAGCTCCCAAGAGAAAACCCTATTGCTGTGGACACTGCATGATGTGATCATGGGAGAAGGAGAAATCAAGCTTGGACTAAGCTGGCAATTCCCTGCCACTGGATGAGTGAATTTCATGGTGCCAAAAGGCAAAATGCAAATGACTGGAGGAGAATACTCCCGTATAATTTGGAGCCTGCATGTTGCACTATCAACATACCAAACAACATGTTCCTGCTGGTGCAATAGTGAAGCATCTAGCGCATGTACAAACAACGTTTCGATTGGATATAAAGCCTGCTCCTAGGGGTGGAACACACATCTTTTACTGCAAACTCTGCCAAAGCCCTGTGGCAGGGGAGAATACAGGCCCCAGTCAGAAGTCACTGCAATTGTATTGTTAGATGGAAATGATGCACCTGCTAAAGTACCAATCAAGTATTTGTGTTTACACCCATAGGTTAAGTTATTATAGCAGTCACTGCTTAGATGTTCTTGCTTCTTGCTGTGTATGTGTTTTTACAGTAGATGGAATTCCACTGAAGTTGGCCAGATGTAGAGACCCAAAAGTTCAGTGCCTTTCCATAATGGGAGGAAGGTCATTCCACACTTACCACACCCTCCAAGTCTCAGGGTCTTTTGTGGAAGAGGTTGGCAGAAAGAGCCGAAGGAAGGGGTGGAGCTAAGTGGAAATGTCCTCCAACCACTATGCCAGCAAGCTATAGTCACGCCTTTTTCGCATGCTTATCACGGAGTCAAGGGTGGAGTCAGTTACCCCTCTGACCCAATCAGTTAACCTTAGCTGCATGTGGGGGAGGGGAAATATATATATAAGCTGAGAAAACCAAGAGGCACCTCTCTCACCATTTTGTGTGTTTGTCAGAGGTCACAGGATCTGTATTTGAGTGTTGACTCTATGTCATTCTCAGGGTCTGAAGAATTCCCTGAATTGACCGCTTGGACACTGAGTCTCAGTAAAAACACAAGCACTTTATTGAAGCCATCCAGCTGGGGACACAGCTGTGCTGTGCTCTGACCCCGAGCTGGGTTTTAAGCTCTGAAACCACAAAAACCACAAAGCAGGGGATTTCTATAGAAATCATAAACAGAAGAACCAGGAAAGGATTTGAGCAATCTAGGGCTGTTTTCCAGAACCTTATCCTATACAGCCATTGGCTAGCTTACCAGGGTCAGAATGTTCTTCCTCTTCTGCCCCAGACCATTTCTGTAGAAACCATAAACAGATGTACCAGGAAAGGGTTTGAACAATGGAGGAGATTTCCAGAGCGAGATGGAGGGCAGCTCTTTCTCAGAGGACAGGGAGGGGGTCTGAGGAGCACTCTCCTTCATTGCACCCTTTTGTTTTGGAAATTTTCTTGAATCAAACCATTGATTCATATGTGTCACCTAGGGGATTGTAAACCATTGATTCATATGCATTATCTAGGGTATTGTAATGGGCCCTCATAACCATCAGTTGTACAGCAGAAATCCTTTGTTTAACAAACTTGACTAGAGCATTAAAGACACATGGCCCAAAGGTTCACAGTGCTATAAGGATCAAGAGGGGACTGGCCAGAATAGTGATAAGGGTGGTAAACCAAGGTGACCAGGAGAATAAGGACTAGAACCAGTTCTGGGAACCCTTTCTAAATTCTGCTCATTCTAAGAGACTCTGTTTAACCTGAGCCAGGTTGTCCTTAATCACACCTGAATTGTTGGCATAAAATCATCATGTTTCTCCTAGAGCCATACAGAGTCTGCCTTCTTTAAGAATAAGTAAGTTGAGGCCTCTTCTATTTTGTAGGACTACTTCAGCTAAGGAGTCTACTTGTTGCTCTAAATAGGAAGCAGTGGCATGTAATCTTCTGATATCTTTATCAATCTGTTCACTCAAGATCCTTAGTTTCTGGACACTTGTGTCCCAGGCCGCCATTCTGATGGCTGCAGACCCAGCTATCCCTGTGCTCATGAGGAGGGGGACTAGAATGGCAGCAGTTGCTGCCCTGTGAGGCTGGGAGAGGCCCACATGGAGTCTACCCACGTCTCCCCCACAGTAATATACCTGGGGCATGACATGTACCAGGACACAAAATTCTTGTCTTCCCATGAAGTAACTGGGATGTAGGGAAGGGGTTAAGCCAAAGGAACAAGCAAACCAAGTCGATCAGGGGGTAGCAAGTAGTTGAGTATCTCCTATAGGTCAGGTGTCCTCAGGTAGGGTATAGGACTGATTACAAATTCCAAGAGGAGAGGTGGCTAAGGGATACTCGTTTGACATGAAGCAAGTCCCTTGGCCCTGTAGACCTCCTAGGGTGAAAGTGGTTTCCCAGGGGTGTGAGGTAGTATCATTCATGGGTATTATTTTTAATTCTCTTGTTACAATAAGGGCAAAACATATATAATAGGGTGGTTGGGGATTCAGGCAGAGCAAACAATCCCTGGTCATTGTTAAGGTTCAGATAGCCCTGCTCCCTCACCAACAGGATCCCAAGGACTTCTCATGCTCCCAAGAAAAGGGAACCTAGCTGATAAGCACCTTGGTCTTTGAAGTCATAGAAGCAGACTTTTCTCCACTGTTTGGACAACACAGCAGGCTTCCCCTCTGATCTCCAAAGAGAACAGGTTTTAACAGTCCTGCTCTCTCACTCCCCCACCACCCAACTTTAAAAAAAAAAAAAAAATCTTCCCGCCTTCTGCAGGAAGCAGAAGCCTCCCTTTTAAAAGACCCCAGCTCAAGACCTGGGCAGATATTTTCCCTGCCCAAAAGGGAATCTGTTCCATGTGTTCCTTCGCTAATAAACCCTATTTTGATGGAGTTTTATCTGTGCCTCGGTGCCTCATCATCCATTAGTTCGTTCTCCATCAACTTTTTACCTATCAGATGGTGCCAAAATCCGGTTCTTACTTCAAGGGACCCACCTGGACTTCTCCAATGCTGCTAACTTGGCTCTCAGATACACTTCTTTTCTCTCCTCCTCTCCCCAGCCCCCTGCTTTGCTCTCACCTCTTTCTGGCTCTCCTCACAGTAAATACTCTGCCTTGCCTACTTCTTTTGATCTCCTTTCCCATGATTTTCACCACTCTGGGACAGCACTGTGGTCTCTGTGATGGACCTGCTTCATCCATTCCCTATCTCGGCTCACCACCGGCATCTAGCTCCCTCCCTCCTCCTTTGCCATGGGCCTGCAAGCTCTGCTGTCTTCCATCCTTTTTCCTGTCTTTATCCTTTTCCACTGCCCTTTTCTTCCTCACTTTACTCGGGATGATTTCTGATACTCTTCAGTCCAACACGTACAAATGCTCTTCTTCTCCTCTCTCTCCCCCTCCCATACTCAAGCTTCCTGCTTCCTGCTGTGTGCCTGCCTGCCAGCCTGCCTGCCTGTGTCTGACCTTATACAAATGCTCTTCTCCTTCTCCTCTCTCTCCCCCTCCCATACTCAAGCTTTCTGCTTCCTGCTGTGTGCCTGCCTGCCAGCCTGCCTGCCTGTGTCTGACCTTCCATGCATGCTTTAAACCTGCATGACCCCAAGGCTTTTTTTTCCTTCCCGCTCTTCACCCCCTCCAGGCAGCTGCCAAGAGCCAAGATTGCCAGCTTGCCTGCCCTGGAAATATTTTTCTTTAACATTCTAATTAAATGATAAGTTTCTGCTGGGCCCATTCTTAAATTCTCTTATAAATTTGGCTGTTCTTATAAATTGGCTAAAAACCCTTTAGATGACTCTTTCTCCCCATTTTGACCCAACTAGCCTAAACCAGCTGGGCAACTTTGCTAAACATTTAAAAAATTTCAGGCTGCTTGCCCCATTAACAAAGAACAAACGTTTTAAAAGCATTTTTTTTCTCCTAAACTTTTTCTCAGGCAAAGGGACTCAAACTTTGATCTTAGGCCATCTTGGGCATCAAGCAACTGGTACTCAGGTGCCTGCTTTTCTAACTAGACCTATCCATTTTAAATTTCACTATACATAAAAGGTCATAGACACTGCTCAGGCGAGTCACATGGTTTCAGACCAACAAACACTGATTTATATGCCCTGTTCCTTCTGCTGCCCTCATGAGTTTCCTTTCCAGCATAGCTGTGTCTACAAACTAAGAGCTCCTGAGAACTTGGCTTTACATTCACAGCTGCAGTGGTTGGTGAGAAACATGGATTTCTTTAATTTGCTTTTCTATTTGGGTCACATATACATATATATCTGAGGGTACTTTCTCCTTTAATATCAAGCCTAATCTACTAGTACCAGGGATGCCTACGATTCTCTTACAGTTTATTTTTGTTTTTGTTTCT
>NW_008348874.1:24508-26144 GCF_000622305.1 Nannospalax galili
GCCTAGGAGTAAAGGCACTATGCAATTGAGAATGGCTAAGGTGTAAATTAACTTCAACAGAGGGTATTACTGGCTATAGTAAAACTAGCTAATGGAATTATTTTCAGTACTGTTTACATTTTATTTATTCTTAACCTAATCTGTTAATGTTTCCTTTTGTCTTTCCTGTCTCCTACAAGGTCTTATGAACTTCCTTCAGTTATTTAGCTCTTAAAAAGGAAAAAGATGCTACCTCAAATCTATATGGAAACTTAACTCTTTCTTTAGGCCACTAATTACCTATACAAAAAACATCTAAGTTGGTTGGGTAAAATCCCATTTGTTAAATACCATTTTTGTTTTAGTTTACTTTCACAGTGTTTTAAGCTTTACTTTCATGGTGTTTCAAGATGTATTTGTTTTGTTTGTCTACTTCAAAGGTGTTTTATTTTAAAAATGATAAACCAACCACATTCTCAACAAAGACTATATAACTAAATATGTATATACAGTCAACATAAATTTATGCTTCTTAAAATTAATTTACT
Source organism: Nannospalax galili (assembly GCF_000622305.1). Taxonomy (NCBI): domain Eukaryota; kingdom Metazoa; phylum Chordata; class Mammalia; order Rodentia; family Spalacidae; genus Nannospalax; species Nannospalax galili. The sequence continues at coordinate 25,036 of NW_008348874.1, forward strand.
TGGTATCATACTAATTTTTAAGTAAAATCTGATACAAACTAAAAATGCTAAATTAAGACCAAAATTTTTTTCAGCCAAAATATTCTCTCTTTAATCTACAACATGGTTCCTGGTACTAAAATATGTAAATTAATTTTAAGTACCTCTCTCCCTATCTCTCTCTCTCTCCCTATCTCTCCCTCCCTCCCTCCCTCTCTGCCCTTCTGGGGCTCTACCAAACCTCTACTAAACCACCACCCTTCTGGGGCTCATCTTCCCTCAGCCTCTACTAAATAAACCTCAGGATCAACTTGTTCCACAACTTCCTTCCTTTCAGGCTCACTGCATTTCTTCTGCTTTTCTCCTACCCCATTCCTTGTACTTTTTCTCCATCTACTGGCCAGTCATGCCATGCTCTCATTGCAGGGTTTTCTGCTCCTTTCACTTGCCTCAAAATCACATGTGTGTCAGAAACCCCTTTCCTTTCTCTGGATATAGGACACTATTTCCAGAGATAGGAAAACACACTACTTCCTGTCCAGGACAGAATCTCACCTTTCCTCTCCCTGTTGATCTAATTGTGGTACACTGCCTTCTGGGACTTGGAAATAACTCAAAAATAACTCGATCCCACACAACCAAAAAAGGATGCTTTGTTTTGATGGCTGGTTCTCCCTGCTCTCATTTTGCATGACCAATGCCAAAACCCTTTTCATCCTACTCCCTCCTCATCTCTCCCTCTTCCTTGTCTGCTGTGCTTTCCTGCCCAGACTCATGATCCTGCCTCCACTCCCTATAAAGAGAGGATTTTCTTTGTCTCCTTCCTTCTCAGTTCTGTCTCTACATCTTACCTGCTTGCTCAGTTCTTTCTCTGTCTCCTCTTGACTCTGTACATAATCTGTCACTATGTTCAAACTACTCACTCAAAGTCTCAGGGTCTCACACCTGTTGCTTGTCTTCTTAAATCCTTAAAACAACTAGGACTTTTGGATACAATCAGACCAAAACGCTTGAAGTTCCTGTGCACCACTGCCTGGCCTCTGTAGGAGTTAGATAATAACTCTGTTTGGCCAGACACTGGAACCTTAAACTTCAATATTTTGAGAGATTTAGAAAATTTCTGCTATCGT
>NW_008348874.1:26268-28226 GCF_000622305.1 Nannospalax galili
TCCCATGTTCTTCCCATCAGGTTCTTCTGGCTAAGACAGTTTCACAGGATCCCAACCCACCAGGGGCCTCCCCCCACCCCCTCACCCCCTCCATCTCAGCTTTTGATCCTATCATAGCCGATAAGCTGCTTCCAATTAGGGGATTAGGACCCATCCCCAACCTCCTCCTGCTCGGAAGCCTGAGGCACAGCCAAGTCCTCCCCTTGCTCTCCTCTTGCTATACTCTCCTTGCCTCCCATTCCAGGGCCCAATCCAGCTCTCCTCCTTTCTTCAACACCCCCTCACCCCCTCCATCTCAGCTTTTGATCCTATCATAGCCGATAAGCTGCTTCCAATTAGGGGATTAGGACCCATCCCCAACCTCCTCCTGCTCGGAAGCCTGAGGCACAGCCAAGTCCTCCCCTTGCTCTCCTCTTGCTATACTCTCCTTGCCTCCCATTCCAGGGCCCAATCCAGCTCTCCTCCTTTCTTCAACTCTAACTCCCTCTCCATACCATGACCTTTCCCCTCTCCAGCACCACTCTAAGTCCATCACCCACTCTCTTTCCCCTAACTCTCCTCTACTTAAGGATATCCAAAACCTTAAACACCCCCTTGCCAAATATTCCCTAGTCTCCCCTATTCTGGCTTCTAGCTCAAATAACCCATTTATCCCTCCTGTATCTAATTTCTACTTTGATTCCAGACCCTGCTTCAGATACCCCTGCCCCTGCATCCCCTCATGGACAGGACACCCCGCCCATCTCTTCCACTCCAACAGTTATAAAGTCTAAACAGGGTTCAAACAATTACCATCTTCATGACTTCAGCTGTGTCCATTAACAAAAATCATCACAATTAAACTTGTTGACTTGACTATCATATTCTTTAATTGAAGGAGGAGGGGTAAACAGGGTCATTGGACCCTCACCTGAGTATCCAGCTGCTCTTTCCAGCCAACTGTATGTAATTTGCCCCTAATCATATGGCCTCCCGGACTTGGGGAAGGCTAAAGTATATTATCTGAAAAAGGCTAGGAAGAGAAGGATTGATCCATTATGGGTTAAGGCTTTCCAATGTAAATACTCTCAGGTCACTCATATACCTCAGCAACCCCTCAGTCATCTCTGTAAGTAAGCTCAGTAAATTCACTGGCTCTCCAGAAAAACTTCAATGTAATCAAATATTGGTTTGATACTACAACCTAAAAGGGGGAAAAACATTTTTCACTATCCCCAGGAAAAGAAGTCTCACAACAGATAAAAAATTTGTTTGCTAATGTTATTGTCTCATGGTTACTAAAAAAGGAAAATGGAAAAGTGGAGGATGTTGGAAGGATATGAGAATGGAGATATTTTTAAAGAAGGATTTATGTATGAAGATTATGATGGCTGGATATTTCCAGAATTGACAGAGAAATGAGAAAGCTGGGCAGGTGATGAAGGTCTGTGTATGGTTGTTACAACATAACAAGGATGAGACAAGGATAATGTGTAGAAACCCTTAAAATTTCTAAGGTTGCAGCTTGGTCAACTGGTCTAAAGATGTCGAGTCAAGGTTTATTTAAGGATGTTGCCCAAGCTCTATCTACATAGCACATGGTAATTAATGTATCAGGCTGGTGTAACTAACCTTGTTGGATGTTTAATAGCCAAACTCTAAGGCCTATATTAATCTGGTCAGAGGGACTTAAAGGGACAAATTTTTGTTCCTTGCCCTCCAAGGTCAAACAAGTTCCAGGAACTATGGCGCATCTCTCGAAATGTTCTGTAACTTTGGTGAGTCACCTCTCTTATTCAGGGAGGCCATGGAGACCCCAGAAGATGGACTTAAACCAATATCCAGTCTGCCAAGAGGAGGGTCAACACAGAAGAAACATTTCCTCCATGCTTCCAAGCAAAGCCCTGGTCAAGCAGGACCTTTTGACTTATCTTCACGTAGATGGAACTGGTAAAAGAAAAGCCTGAGGAGGCAGGGGC
>NW_008348874.1:28516-47306 GCF_000622305.1 Nannospalax galili
AGTAATATACCTGGGGCATGACATGTACCAGGACACAAAATTCTTGTCTTCCCATGAAGTAGCTGGGATGTAGGCAAGGGGTTAAGCCAGAGGAACAAGCAAACCAAGTAGATCGGGGGGGGGTAGCAAGTAGTTGAGTATCTCCTATAGGTCAGGTGTCCTCAGGTAGGGTATAGGACTGATTACAAATTCCAAGAGGAGAGGTGGCTAAGGGATACTCGTTTGACATGAAGCAAGTCCCTTGGCCCTGTAGACCTCCTAGGGTGAAAGTGGTTTCCCAGGGGTGTGAGGTAGTATCATTCATGGGTATTATTTTTAATTCTCTTGTTACAATAAGGGCAAAACATATATAATAGGGTGGTTGGGGATTCAGGCAGAGCAAACAATCCCTGGTCATTGTTAAGGTTCAGATAGCCCTGCTCCCTCACCAACAGGATCCCAAGGACTTCTCATGCTCCTGAGAAAAGGGAACCTAGCTGATAAGCACCTTGGTCTTTAAAGTCAAGAGAAGCAGACTTTTCTCCACTGTTTGGCCAACACAGCAGGCTTCCCCTTTGATCTCTAAAGAGAACAGGTTTTAACAGTCCCTCTTACCCCCCCACCCAACTTAAAAAATATATCACTTCCCACCTTCTGCAGGAAGCAGAAGCCTCCCTTTTAAAAGACCCCAGCTCAAGACCTGGGCAGACATTTTCCCTGCCCAGAAGGGAATCTGTCCCATGTGTTTCTTTGCTAATAAACCCTATTTTGATGGAGTTGTATCTGTGCCTTGGTGCCTCATCATCCATTAGCTCGTTCTCTGCCAACTTTTTACCTATCAGTGATCTCAGGGCATGTGTTATTCAAATATTGAAAAGTGAACTTTATAGTATTTATCAGAGTTTCCCCCTCTAGAAGGGGGGAAAGTTTTATCATTTAAAAGTATCGGCCTTGTTGTTGGGAATGTATTTAAGCTGGGGACACTTGAAGGTGGCGTAGGGAAATCTGGCTTAAGTTCTGCCAAAGGCCCTATGGGTCTAGGTGGTATGGTTTTGGGGAATCTTTGAATTGTGAATAGGGTTCTGGAGTCCATACCAGACACATAGGCCCTTAGTTCCCCCTGTGTGGCCCATGTCCCATTCTTGGTCTACTGCAAAAACATTCCATTTCTTTAGAGTTATAGTAAGTGGGTTGTAGGTTCTGGTAACCAAGCAAGACTTATTTTTTTCCAATTGAATATTAATGTATGAATCTTGTCTTTTTAGTGGATACCATATCAGGACCCATGTCTCACAACCCCAGTAAGCACAGTAATAACATCCCTCATCATCACAATCAGTCCCAGTTTTTACTGGGCAAGCATAGAAGGCTGATCCCAAGTAGCAACAAGGGATGCTTGTCCAGATGCTCCTGACATTGCTATTTCTACTGATCCCCCAAATGATTCCCCATAGACACTGTGGGCTTCCAGTTGTTTTAAGGAACCCAGTGTTGGCCATTAGAAACACAGATTAGTTTTAAATCGGGGAGCAACTTGAGGATTATGTGGTATAGCTTCCATAACAGTTTTTCCTGTTTGTGTATCAGATAATCTCCAGATGTAAGTCTGGGGTTGATAAACTCTCTGGAGATCAGTCCGAAGGGGTAGAGGTAGGAAGAGTAGAGTCATAATTACAGTGAGGGAGTAGTAGGCGGACCATCTTCTACCAGTCGAAGTTTTAGGGGGTCTTCTGGATGGGGTTGGACCTTCCATCTCTTCTGGTCATTCTGGGCAGGCTTGACGTGTGAGTGATGAATCAGTTGTGAAGTCCATCTAACTTCACTGCCGTGGTAGTCATCAGGATCACAGTGAATGGTCCTTTCCACCAAGGGGCCAATGTCTTCTTTTCATGTCTTTTTACATGGAAAATGTCTCCAGGTCTGTAAGGATGTGGAGTGGCTGGGGGCAGTTCATGCACCTGATGGATCAAAGGGTGGAAGTGTTCCTGTATAGCCTCCAATGCCCTAACATACTGAACTATTTCATGATTAGATGGTGGGGGAATTCTTAAACCCTTGTGGAAGCTTAGTCCAGGTCAGTTGGCCACTGAACCCTTCTTAGGGATCTTGCCATTCAAAGGCAAAGACGGGTTGGCTCCCCTTGTCCAAAGGGATGCTGAAAAAGGCATCTTTCAAATCCAGGATGGTATAAATTGTCCTGTCAGGGACCAGGGAGCTCAGGAGGGTATAAGGATTAGGCACAGTGGGGTGTGTGTCCATGACTTGCTTATTTACCTCTCTCAGATCCTGTACAGGTCTATAGTCATTAGTTCCTGGTTTCTTCATGAGGAGTAGCAGGGTGTTCCAAGGGGACTGACAGCAGATCAAAATGCCAGATTCCCAGAGTCTTTTTAAGTGGATTCACATAGAGGCATGTGCCTCAAGAAATATCAGGTATTGTTGTACCCGGACTGGGCTGGCAAAGGCCTCCAGAGAGATCACCATGGGTGGTTGGTGGGCTGTGACTCCTGGGGGGTTACAATCAGCCAAGATCTGAAGGATTGCTTGTATCAGCTTAACAGCTAGGGATACCAATTGGTCCAGAGGGGGCTCCTCATGGAGACAGTGCTCATCCTCAGCCCATAGGGTGAGAACAAATCCAGTGGTTTCCTCGTTGACCTTATCTTTGTCAAAATGAATTGAGGCCCCGTTTACTTAGCAAGTCTCTGCCCAGTAGAGAGTAGGGAGAGTCAGGAATAACCATGAAGGAATGTTGAATCTGCCCTTTGCCAATTGACAGTTCTCTGAGTGGTCCAAGGATAAGAGCAGCTACCTGCAACTTCTTGAATGTAAGTGAGGCCAGGGGGCCAAGGGGCTTCTTTAGAACCAAGAAGGTGGCACAAGTATCGACCAAAAAGTCAATAGGCCTCCCTCCCACTTTAAGGGTTAGTCAGGGCTCAGGGAGGGGAGATGATCCCTGACCCCCTCAGTTATTTAATTCAAGTACCTTTTGAGCTCCTTTATGACATTGAGGGAAATCCCTAATCCAGTGTCCCATCTCCTTGCAGTAGGCACATTGGTCTCTCTTGAGAGGGCTGTTTTGGGGGAGGTCATCCAGTCTGCCAGTTCTATTTTCCTGGTGGATATTTCCTCGGGAGGTGTTCTCCTTCTCTTAGTGCCAGAGCTTGAGCCAGTTTTCAGTTGTGATGTTCCTCACGTTCTTCCTGGGTATCATGGTTATAAAAAACCTTTTGGGCTATTTTAAGCAATTCAGAGAGACTTTTGCCTTTGAAACCATCCAGCTTCTGTAACTTTCTGTGAACATCAGGTGCTGACTGAGTCACAAAGCCTATGTTTATGGCTCATTGGTTCTCTGGTGCCTCAGGGTCAATAGGAGTGTAGGCTCTATAAGCTTCCATAAGCCTTTTCAGAAACTCTGCTGGAGCTTCTGTTTGTCCCTGTAAAACCTGACTGACTTTTGACCAATTTGTAGGCTTTTTGGCAGCAGTCTGGAGACCTTCCCCCCCATAAGAATCTGGAGATAGAGTTTGAGTGCCTCCCTACATTCAGAGGTGTTGGGGTCGCATCTGGGGTGGTGTCAAGGAAAGGTGTCTTCAATCTCTGTCAGATCCTCAGTGAATTGGACGTTCTCAGACAGGATATGGGTATGTTCCTCAGTTGTGAAGAGAGTGAGGAAAAATTGCTGGACATTGTCCCATGTCAGTTGATGGGTAAGGAAAATCATCTCCAACAATCCTATCAAGGCTTGTGGTTTTTCAGAGAAAGGGGGATTTTTCAATTTCCAGTTATAAAGATGACTAGTTGAGAAGGGAGTATAAACAAGAAAACTATGGCCAGAGGGATCCGGTGGGGCTATAGCACAGAGGGGAAGGACGGCAAGAGTCTCCTCAGGCCTGTAGGACTGGCCTGAACACGTGTGGGGAGGGGTGAGGAGTGGAGGGGTAGCTGGGGAAGGAGGAGAGGCTGGGGAAGGAGGAGGAGCAGTTGGGGGATGTGAGTAAGGAGGAGGATCCAAGAGAGATTCCTTGGAAGGGAGGAGTACAAGAGGTGAGTGAGACCAGGGAAGAGTCCGTTGAGGACCCAGAGAAAAGAGGGAGGGTTTTGGGGGAGAACAAGGTAAATAGGGTCTCAACAATTTGGGAAGTTTATCCAAAAGATAAAAGTAAGCCATGACATAAGGAACCTGGTCAGGATGTCCTGGGGTTCCAAAGATCATGGCCTGAAGAGAAAAAAGCTTGTTAATCAAAAAGGACCCAGTAGAGGGCCATCCTACATCAAAGGACGGCCATTCAAGAGAACAAAGGGTCCAGAATTTCCCCACATAGACAGTGTCTCCAGAGGTTGCAGCTGCCTTCCGGACATCTTTAAAATGAGAAAGAATTAGGTTAAGGGGAGTATCTCCAGATGAAGGAATCTGACCCACAATGGAAAAGAATAGGAGTAATCCAAAACAGAGACCAGTAAGTACAAGACAAATGGGAAACAGAGACTTGAAACCAGGATGACATAAAATGAAAGCACTGTGTGTTTGATAGTCACTGTGGGAGTGACTAGGGTCAATGGCAAATGCCCAAAGGCCACAGACAGTCAACCAATCAGATGGAGGGTTGGGGTGTCCCCCGACCTTCAGCTTGGAGAGCAATACTGTATCCAGTTTCTCTCCCTTGAGCCTCCAGAAGTCGGGACAGTCAGAACAGAAACCAAAACAGACTCACTATGGGGGGAATCAGAACTGAAGTCTCCAGGCACCAGAGAGAAGACAGATAAAGACAGAAAACAGACTGAGGGTCTTACCCAAAATGTTCGGGGTCTGAAGTAGTCCCTGAATTGACCACTCAGACACTGAGTCCCAGTAAAAACACAAGTGCTTTATCGAAGCCAGCTGGCTGGGGACACAGACCATCTCGGGAGATGTGCTGTGACCCTGAGCTGTGAAAACAGGACTTTTAAGCATTGAAACCACAAAAACCACAAAGCAGGGTAGTTTATAGAAACCATAAACAGAAGAATGAGGAAAGGATTTGAACAATCTAGGGCTGATTTCCAGAGCCTTAACCTATACGGCCATTGGCTAGCTTACCTGGGGCAGAACATTCTTCCTCTTCTGCCGCAGACCATTTTTATAGAAATCGTAAACAGATGTACCAGGAAAGGGTTTGAACAATGGAGGGGATTTCCAGAGTCAGGCAGAGGGCAGCTCTTTCTCAGAGGACAGGGAGGGGGTCTGAGGGGCACTCTCCTTCAGTCACAGCCAGCATGTGGGGTGCCCACTCTTCTGTAAATAAACCTCAATCTTATGCTCTGTCAAAAATCATAATAATAAATAAAATATTTAAAAAATAGAAAAAGATGTTTTGAAGTAACTACAGAGACAAAATTCATGTGATTTTTTTATTGTTTTAAATATGAAATGATAATTTTTGAACTTCCTGAGTCTAATGAAAAATGCACATGTCTGAGTCTAGAGGGATACTCAGTGGTTAAGAACACTGGCTGCTCTTCCAGAAGACTCAGGTTCCATTCCCAGCACTCACATGATTACTAACAACTGTCCACAACTCCAGTGCCAGGAGATGCCCTCTTGTGGTCTATATGGTCATTGCATGACAAGGGTGCACTTAAATACATGCAGGCAAAGCACTCATACACATAAAAATAAATAAATAAATAAATAAATAAATAAATAAAATAAATAAATTTTAAATGTACAAATTTGTCTTATGAAAACAGTATTTTCTTAATATGTATTATCACACCTCTTTTAATATACTTTATGCTGATATCTTGTGTAAACAACAAAAATACAGATCAAAATGGGATAGAAAATTTGTGATATAAACATAATTCAGAACAGTCTTTTGTTATTTGTTTTATTTCCCACTTTTCAAATAAAAAAATCAGTCATAGGTGGTGACACATGCCTTTAATACAAGCACCTGGGAGGCAGGAGCAGGTGGATTTCTGTGATATCAACACCAACCTGGTCGACATAGTAAGTTCTAGGCAAACTGGGACTACAGAGAGACCCTGTCTCAAATAATAACAAAAACCATAAAACAACCCCCTCCAATCCCCCCCAAATAAAAATGAAATAATATTTCATAATATTTCATATTTTAATGTCACTATTGTCTTCTCTGGCTTTTAGTGACACACGTATAGTCTCACAATCTGACAAATGTGGCAACTATCCTTAAGAGAAACAGAAGTAACACCAGTGACCAACAGATATTTAGTTATTCTCACTGGCTTAATCAAGTTACCAAGTGAAAAATGCAAAAGAAATTTTAGCCCTTCCTTCAGTCTAAAGAACATTTTTGAGAATATGAACCAACTAATATTTCCCCTAGCTACAAAACTTTAAATCATCAAAACTATTTAAATTGGATATTGTTAGATTAGTGTCTATGTTCTCTGGGAAGTAGATTCAGGTAGATTCTAATATTCCAAGGTATAGTATAAGCGTTCTCCAAGCTCAGAATAGCATATTAAACATTTTATATTTGCTATACACTTTTGTTTTCTTGGAAGGTGGTCAAGGCTTCTTAGGAATTTAAAAGGTTAAGGTTAATTTTTACTGTGCCTACTAGATTGCATTATTACCTGCAACAATTTTACATATGGATTCATCTTTAGAGAGTCTTCCCTACATGAAGATAGTCATGTCATCAGGTTCATGAATAGTATATGGACTGATCTGTGGTATTTTTGTACCCTGTCTGAGAGGACACCAGCATTTTGTGATTAATCTTTGCCATCAAACTAGATATAGCACAGGAAGAGGCCTGTATTATGTGAGGGAACAACAAACTTTTGAAGGACTTCTTTCTTCAACAAAAATTATTCTAAGCTAGCTAATAAGGAAGATGGTCAATTTCTACATATTTTCTATTGCCTAATAAACCTGTCTTTCTGTTCTTGTGTTGAACAATAGATTGGTTAAAAATTTTTTTTGGTGTTTTTGAGACAGGGTCTCCCTGTAGCATCAGCTTTTCTGGAACTCACGATATAGACCAGGGTAACCTTGAACTCACAGAGATCCACCTGCCTCTGTCTCCGGAGTGCTGGGATTAAAGGCGTGTACCACCATGCCTGGCCAGTTAAAATTTTTTTTCCAATTTCACTGGGATCCAGTATAATTTTTATTACTGTATATTAATTATGCAAAATAATGGGTTTGATTGTGACATATTTTTCCCAGTTAATTATTTATTTAATAACCACATACTTAGAAGAAGTATTTCATTACAACAGCATTGACATATTCAATAACAATTTTCTGAGCTAAGATGCATCTTTTTCAAAATTGGCTGTAAATTTTTAGGTTTACATTTGAATTATTACAGTTAAACAATGTTGTACTTGGTATAAACCCTATAAGATGTAAAATTAAATGAGGTTTCAACGTTTAAAAAATATCCATTTCATTTTTAAAATACAGTTTCATACAGAAAAAGTCATTTTCAATGCAATTGACATTCAGATATTTGTATATGAGTTTCTGATCTCTATATATCTGATTATTACTAGTGACAGTCGGTTACTTTCTGAGCTCCTTGATATCATTTTCTGTACTATCCCACCCACAGTTCCTGGTGTGTTGTCATCTATTTTTACCACCAGGCTTCTCCTCTTCTCCAACTTCTTATGAATCCTTTTTTACAAATGAGTGAATGCTTCTGACTCTGGCCTAGAAGTGATAATAGGGAACCTTATACCCTACCCCATCATCTGAAGCAATGGTAAGACAAATATTGACAAATATATAAAGCAACTGTTTTCAATACACTGGATATTAGGCAACAAAGACCACTAAGGGAAAGAAAAGATATGAACACAGTCCTATTCATTAAAATTATTCAAAAACATTTTTATAAATTCTGAAGCTATGCTTAAAGCTTGGATAAAAAATTTGAAAGTGATTTAAAAAAAACATGGACTTATCAATCTGGCTTATGTCATATATTCTTCACACAAATTACTTTGTTGAACTGTAGGAGAAACTAGATTTGGATGACAAACACTTTCTGAGCATGATGATCATTACTTGAAACCCCATATGTTATCATTTGCAAAGTTCAGCTTGCTTCTTTCTAGAAGTTTTGTGTCTGGAAACTTACATTTCATCCTAGAGTTAAGGAATGGCACTTTTGCATTAAAAAATAGAAAATTTTGAAATTCCATAATTGAAATTAGTACTCTATGCCATATAATCTTATTAAGAAATGATACTCAGAGTTTTCTACAGATAAATATTTAAGAGAATTCTTACCTGGGATTTTTATTTTAAAAAATCTCAGAAGTCAAAAAATGACATTTTGAGTTTGTGAAGTGGCCTCCAGAAATGAAGATCATATTTTCACAAATTATTTTTTAATATTTTTATTTCTTTGATAATTTCATACAATTCATTTAAATCATATTTAACCCCCACTCCTCCTCTTAGTACACCCAGATCCACTCCCACCTCAATAAATCCTCAACTTTGTATCCTCTTTTTTCAAACTTAATAACTAATCAACTTCAATTTGCCTATCCATAGACTTCTGGATGTGGGGACATCCATTGGAGCACCATCAACCTACTTCATTAAAGAAAACCTACTTCTTTGAAGAAAATTATCCCTCCTCAAAAAAACTGCGACTGTCTATCACTTAGTGATGAGAGTTTATGGACCCTTCTCATGCCATGCTAGAATGTTAACTAGATTGATCTTGGTGTAGATATTGTGAAGGCAACCACAGCTTCTGTGAGTTCATGAGTACCACAGTCTTGTCACGTCTAAAGACACTGTTTCATTTTGGTCCTCCCCAACTTCTGGTTCTTACAATCTTTCTGTTCCTTCTTATGTGAAGGCCCCCTGAGCCTTTAGGAGGGATTGTGATATAGATATCCCATTTGTTGCAGAGGACTCCATAATCACTTAGTTTTTCAAGTTCTGAGTTCTTGTGTTAACCACCATCACCTGCAAAATGAAACTTCTCTAATGTATTCTGATAACTTCACTAATTTATGAGTAAAGACACGAAATTAGAGGGAAGCGTGCTATTGTATTCATTAAGGAAAATAGTAGCAGTTGGTTCATCCACAGGGTCTGTGAAATCAACCATTGTTCTTGGCCAGATGTTCAGTACCAGGCATATGTTTCAATCTGTGGAATGGGCCTTAAATCCAGTGAGAAAGTGGTTACTTCCTGTCCCAGATTGCTTTCTTTTGATGTGATAAAACACTTTGACCAAAACCAACTGAGGAAGGAAAGGATTTATTGCATCTTACTCTTCCAAGTGTCACTCCATCACTGAGGGAAGCCAAGGCAGGAGCTTTAGCAGGACAGAAACCTGGAGGCAGAAACTAAAGCACAGAACATGGAGGAATGCTCTTACTGGCTTGCACCTTTTCCCTGTGCTTATCCTGATTTCTTCTAAAATTCAGGGCCACCTGTTCAGGGTGGCACTACCCACAATGGGCTGGGCCCTCCCACATCAATGAACAATCACTAAAATGTCTCACAGACATACCAACAGGTCAATACAATAGAGGAAATTCACCAGTTGAGGTTCTTTCTTTCCAGGTGTGTCAAATTGACAACTGAAATCGTTCAGCACAGCTACCTCCATAATATTCATCCTACTATGGCATTAATTCCTGCACCCGTGGGCATGTCCTGCCACACTGATCATTGCTCTTTACAGAGTAAGAGCTGTGTAAGACAGTTAGTGACTGACTCTGCATTGCTAACATTCCCACAGTGACCTGCATAGCGTCTTTCAGTACTATGAAAACTAGCTAGCAGGGAGAAAATTTCTTGTTCAATACTGACTTGGTTTTTCCATGTGCTATGAACAATGTTTTCAGGAATAAGGTCTTACCATCAAGTACTGGTGGGCAACCAAGAACAATGACAATAGTATATATTGTTTTAGGGATCTATGGAACCCCTCTGAACAACAAATTGAGGGATGGTATCCCATACCTGACACTGGATTTCTTATTTGACAACTATGCCTTATGGGATGAGCATAATTCCCTGTGTAACTCTTTTATATGTATACAAAAAAATCATTAAATTGTACATTTCCATATGGCTTTTTCAAACATCTTTAGTGTAAATGATCATGTGTCCAGCCTCCTCCTCTGCCCTACCTTAACATACTTCTTACCATTTAAACCTCCCTCTCCGTTATTCCCCTTTTCCCATTCATATCAGTCAAGCAGACTTTTTGTAACTCTTTTCTGTTGTTGATTTGTGTGTGTGTGTGTGTGTATGTGTGTGTATGTGTGTGTGTGTGTGTGTGTGTGTGTGTGTGTGTGTGTGTAGCATACAGAACATTGCAAACAATCTTCTTCATCTAAATACCCACTTCACAAATGAAACCCTCCCATAGCCTCCCTGCCACACACTGGAGCCCATATACTCTGATATCCCTGTTACTGTCCACTGTGTTGTTGGCATCCCAAGCCATTCCTCAGTGCTTTCCCATCCTTTCAATCTAGTCAGCTTATATAGAGTTCCTTGTTTTAGGAAGACCAGCTCTTCCTCATCTAGCAGCAATCAGTTGCCAACATTCCTTTAGATAAGATTGGAGTCTGTTGTTCATTTTCCCAGTTCTATGCTGGGTTATTGTCTATGAGTCTCGTGGACCACCCTGGCCAACAACTGAAAGGAAGATTTCACCGGTATGGCATTGTTTATTGTTATGTATCCTTTAGCTATAGACATGGACTCTTAAAAAATTATATTGACCCCTTTAATCTTTGGTTATACTTTCCTTTTGGGTGTTTAAGATCATAATGTTGGCCCAGATAAGCCACCTTATTTTTACTCTTAAGGTCATTTGAAGATATTTTTCTCAGGGGTCCCATGGGCTTGGGAGGAGTGCCTGGCTCCTTTCTTTTACCAGTTCCATCTATGTGAAGATAAGTCACAAGTCCTACTCAACCATGGCTGGCTTCACTTGGAAGCATGGAGGAAACATTTCCTCTGTGTTGACCATCATCTTTGTAGACTGTACACTGCTTCAAGTCCATCTGGTGGGGTCTCCATGGCCTCCTTGATCAAGAGGACAGGTAACTCACCACAGTTACAGGAAACTGAGAGACGCTCATTGTTCCCAGGAACTTAGTCGACCTAGGAGGGCAAGGAGCAAAAAATGTCTTTTATGTCCCTCTGACCAAATTAGTATAGGCCTCACAGTATGACTGTTAAACATTCAAGAAGGTTAGTTTCACCACTCTGATGCTTTTAATTACCATGTGCCATGTAGATAAAGCTTGGGAAAAGACCAAACATTCTCAGATAAAGCTTGCCTAGACAATATTATATTCCTTGATCTAGTTGTATGTATAGTTTGTCAGTAGGTTGTTGGACTAATATGGTTCCCTCTGTTTTTTTTTTAATTAGCTAAGCATTATTTATCTATCACACTGTCTAACTCTTCCACCATTCTTTCCCCATTCAAGATGTCCCCATTTTGCCCACTTCTCCCTTAATAATACCCTTCTCCTATGGTCCCACCTCTCTTGAGCTCCTTCTTTCTCTTTATCCCCTACATTCCTTGTGTAATCTTCCCTCCCCTCTCCCATTAAAATAATCGCATTTTTATCCGTATCTCCCATATTAACGCCTGTTTCTACTGTTCTCTTTCAGAGCCTTTCTTTGCCTTTACATCCCTGTTTTCTTTTCATTATCCTAGTTCCTGCAGTTATGTCTGAATACATGCTCACTTATTAGGATTTGCTGTTAGGATCCACATATGAGGGAGAAGATACGTCTTTTTTTTTTTTTTGAGTCTGTGTTACTTCACTTAGTATAACAGTTTCTACTTCCATCCACTTACCTGCAAATTTCATGATTTCATCTTTCTTTATTGTTGAGTAAAACTCCATCATATAAATGAACCACATTTTCATTATTCATTTGTCAGTTGAGGGACACTTAGGTTGCTTCCATTGCTTAGCTATTGTGAGAAGAGTAGCCTCAAACATGGATGTACAAGTGTCTCTGCAATAGAATGAGTTCTTTTGGGTATATACCAAAGAGTGGTATAACTGGGTTAAATGATAGGTTGATTTACAGGTTTTTTTTTAGTTCTCCACACTGCTTTGCACAGGGGTTGTACAAGTTTGCAGTTCCACCAGTAAGTGATGAATGTTCCCCTTTCCCCACATCCTCTCCAACATTGGTATCATTTGTTCTCTTGATCTTAGCCAGTCTGAATGGGGTAAGATGAAATCTTAAAGCAGTTTTAATTTTTAATTTCTCTAATTGCTAGTGATATTGAACATCTATTAAGATGGGTTTTTGCCATCTTTATTTGTTCTTGTGAGAACTCTCTGTTCAGATCCTTAGCCTATCTTTTAATTGGGTTACTTCTTTCTTGATTGTTATTTGAGTTCGTTATATATTCTGGATGTTAAACCTCTGTCAGATGTGTCGCTGGAGAAGATTGTCTGCCATGCTGTGGATTTTCCTTTCACTTTGATTGTTGCTTCTTTTGATGTACAGGAGCTTTTTAGTTTAATCAGGACCCATTTGTTGATTCTTGACCCTATTTCCTGAGCAACTGAGGTCCGGTTTAGAAAACCCTATCCTACACCTATGTCTTGTAAGTTTTGCAAATGTTTCCTTCTAAAAGATTCATAGTTTCAGGCTTAACATTGAGGTCTTTGATCCATTTGGAGTTGACTTTTGAGCATGGTGAAAGATACGGATTTAGTTTCATTCTTCTGCAGGTGGAGATCCAGTTTTGCCAGTGCCATTTGTTGAACATGCTGTCTTTCCTCCAGTGAATGTCCTTGGTCCCTTTGCCAAATATCAGGAGGTTGAAATTGCATATTACTCATATTTGGGTCTTCAGTTTCGTTTCATTGATCTACAGGTCTACTTTTGTGCTAGTACCATGTTGCTTTTATGACTATAGCCCTGTGATACAGTTTAAAATCTGGTATAGTAATCCCCCCAAGCATTGCTTTTAGTGCTCAGGGTTGCTTTGGCTATCTGAGGTCTTTTGTGCTTCCATATGAATTTTAGGATTTTTTTTTCCAGTGCTGAAAAATGTCTTAGGGATTTTGATTGATCTTGCAGTGAATCTATAAATGGCTTTTGGTAGGATGGTCATTTTCACAACATTAATTTTTCCAATCCATAAGCATGGGAGGTCCTTCTATCTTCTAATGTCTTCTTCAATCTCTTTCCTTAAAGAGTTAATGTTGTCATTGTATAGGTCTTTAATATCTTGGACAGGTTTATTCCAAGATATTTTATTTATTTATTTATTTATTTATTTATTTATTATTTATCAGCTATTGTGAAGGAGAGTGTTTCCATGTACTCTTTCTCTGAGAGCTTATTATTGATATATAGAAAGGCTACATTATTCCGTAGAAAAATTTTGTTACCTGACACATTCCTGAATGTGTTAATAATTTCTAGGATTTTACCGGTGGCATTTTTGGCATCTCTTAGATATATCGTATCATCTACAAAAAGGGATAATTTGATCTTTTCCAATTATTACTCCTTTGATTTCCCTCTCTTGTCTTAGTGCTTTTGCAAGAGTTTCAAGCACTCTGTTAAAGAGGAGTGGAGATAGTGGACAGCCTTGTCTGGTTCCTGATTTTAATGTGAATGTTTCCAGTTTTTCTCCATTTAGAATGATGTTGGCTGTGAGTTTGTTGTATATGGCTTTAATCATGTTGAGTTATATTCTGTGCTTTCCATTCCCTCTAGGAGTTTAAACATAAATGCATGCTGGATTTTGTCAAAGGCCTTCTCTGCATCTATTGTGATGACCATGTGGCTCTTGTCTTTGAGTCCATTTACACAATTTATGATGTTTATTGATATGTATATTGAACCATTCCTGCATCTCTAGAAGAAAGCCAACTTGATCATGGTGAATGATCTTTTTGATGTGTGTCTGTATGCAGTTTGCAAGTATTTTGTTGAGAATTTTTGCTTCTGTGTTCATTAAGGAAATGGGTCTATAGTTTTCTTTTTTGGTTGTATCTTTACCTGGCTTTGGTATTAGAGTGATGCTGACTTCGTGGAAGGAATTTGGAAATTTTCCCTCCATTTCCAATTTTTTGAATAAACTAAGTAGTATTGTCTGTATATCTTTAAATGTCTGGTAGAATTTTTCTGTAAATCCATCTAGTCTTGGGTGTTTTTCAGTCAGGAGGTTTTATATTACTGTTTCAATCTCTATGTGTAATGGATCTGTTTAAGATGTTTATCTCTTCTTGGTTTAGTTTTGGTGGTTCCCATGCTTTTCTATACCCATCCATTTCTTTCAGGTTTTCAAATTTAGTAGCATATAGGTATTTAAAGTATTCCCTTATAGTGTTCGGGATCTTTTTGGTGTCTGTTGCAATGTTTCTCCTTCCATCTCTAATTTTGTTGATTTGGAGGTGCTCTTTCTTTCTTTTGGTTAACTGGGCTAAGGGTCTGTCTATCTTGTTTGTCAATCTTGTTTATCTTTTCAAAGAACCATCTCTTGGATTCATTGATTCTTTTTATTGTTTTATTCATCTTTATTTAATTAATTTCTGATCTGATTTTTGTTATTTCTTGTCTCCTGGGTTTGGGTTTCATTTGTTGTTGCTTTTCAAGTGTCTTAAGATGCAATGTTAAGTCATTTATTTGTGTTTTTTTCTGATTTTTTAATGTAGGCACTTAGAGCTATAAACTTCCCTCTGAGGACTGCTTTTAATGTAGGCACTTAGAGCTATAAATTTCCCTCTGAGGACTGCTTTCAACATGTCCCAGAGGTTTTGTTGTGTTGTATTGTCCTTTTCATTTAGTTCCAGGAGTACTTTCATTTCTTTCTTAATTTCTCCTTTTACGCATTCATCATTCAGGAGTGTGTTGTTTAATTGCCCTGTGTTGATGTAGTTACTAGGGTTTCTTCCGGTGTTGATTTTAAGCTTTGTTGCATTGTGGTCTGATAGAATGCATTAAATTATTTCAATCTTTTTGTGTTTGTTGAGGTTTGTTTTGTGGCCCAGTATGTGGTCAGTTTTGGAGAAATTTCCATGGGGGTGCTGAAGAGAAGGTATATTCTTTGGTGCTTGGGTGGAATATTCAATAGATGTTTGTTAGGTCTATTTGATATATGATATTCTTTAATTCAGATTCTCTGTTAATTTGTCCTATTGATCTATCTAATGGAGACAATGGAGTATTGAAGTCCTCTACTATTAATGAGTTTGGATTATTCTAGATCTTAACGTCCTGTAGTACTGTTTTTATGAAGTTGATGCATCAGTTTGCTGAATGTTTCATGATTATAAAATCTTCTTGGTTTATTGTTCCTTTGATCAGAATGAAGTGCCCTTCTTTATCTCTTCTGATTAGTTTTAGTTGAAAGTCTACTTTATCAGATATTAGAGTGGCAATGCCTGCAGTTTTCTTAGTACCATTTGCTTGGTATATATTTTTTCCCATCATTTCACTTTAAGGTAGTGCCTGTCCTTGAAAGTGAGATGAGATTCTTGCAGACAACAGATTTTGTTTCTTATTCCATCCAACTAGTTTGTGTCTTTTGACTGGGGTGTTCAGCCCATTGATATTTAAATTTATTAATGAAATATGTGTATTGAAACATGTCATTTTAATTTCTATTCACATTCTTGGTATAACTGTGCATTTGCACAGTTATGCCTTCATTGAGTTTCTTTCTGTAACCCCTTTGGTATAGTCATTCATTTCTTCAGCTCTTTATATTGCTTCAAGAACTCTCTGAAAAGCTGGTTTTGTGGACATGAATTCTTTCAGCCTATTTATGTCATGGAAGATTTTTCTTTCCCCTTCAACTATAATAGATATTTTGGCTGGGTAAAGTAATCTGGGTAGGCATCTGTGATCATTTAGAAATAGGAATATTTTGGTTCATGCTCTTCTCGCTTTCACATTTTGCACTGAAAAGCCAGCTGTAATCCTGATGGGTTTTCCTTTATGTGTGAATTGTTATTTTACTTTTGCAGCTTTCAGTATTTTCTCTTTGTTCTGTATTTTTAGTGTTTTTTACTATGATATACCATGGAGCATTTCTTCTCTGGTCCTGTCTATTTGGTGTTCTACATGCTTCTTGTATTTGTATGAGCATGTCTTTCTTTAATTTTGGGAAATTGTCTTCTACAATTCTGTTGAAGATCTGGTTCACAGCATTATACTGAGATTCTTCTCCTTCCTGTATGCCTATGATTCATAAGTTTGGTCTTTTTATGGTGTCACACAGTTCCTGAATATTCCATTTTTGTGTTTCCTTAAATTTTTCATAATCTTTTCTTGAGTGGTCTAATCCGTGCACTTTATCTTTCAGTTTTGATATTGTTTTCCGTTTCATTCATCCTGTTGATGAGGCTTTCTCTTGTCATTTTTAATTGGCTTACTGAGTCTTTCACTTCCTTCTTCATTTCAGCCTGAGTATTCTTTAGTATTTTTAACTCTTCTGAATTCATACAGCACTTTATCCCTATCTTCTTACAGTTGGTTGATTTCTTTGATTGTGTATTATTAAAATTCACTGACTCCTTTTATCATTTTTATAATTGTTCTTTTGTGTTCCATGTCCTGTGTTATCTCTAGGAGCTTCTCATTGTTCTCCTCTACAGGACTATTGGTACTTGGTGGGGATACATTATTTTGTTTTTTAATGTTATTATTTTTTCTCTGTGACTTTGACATGTGAATTTCTTCTGTAGTTGCTGATTTTTGTATGAGACTCAAGCCTTCCTTTGTTGAGTTTAGGTATGTTTCTTTTTGTAAACTTTACATGCCTTTGTGGTTTACTTGTTGACCATGAAACTCTGGTTGGTTTAGGCTTCAGGTTCTCTCCTTTGATTTTACATTGGAGTGGCTAAATTGCCTTCATCTTCAAGAGTTCCCACAGAGGCCCAAGTCAGATGAGGATCAGATACTTTCAGGTTTTCTCCTAAGGTATGGATCCCTCCATGAACAATGTTATCCTCAGGAATTTGGGGCATGAGCTGGCCTGGGAGCAGGGCCCAGGAAAGATGCTTGTCTAGGGAAGCTGGTGGCTGTGCCACCCAGGGATACAAAGGGAAGTGGGGATAGGAAGTGTCCCTGAGGTCTCCTTGGGACTACTGAGAGGAACTGGATTGTTCTGGATGCAAAAGATCTGGAAGCCATGGGGATTCTGGGCCAAGAGGTCAGTCCAGGGGTCTGGGGTGCCAAGACCAGAAATGGGCCAGTACCCAGACTAGGAGGAAAGATAGCATGAGAGAGCTGGGAGGGTGAATGAGGCTTGGGAAGTCAAGGTATGGTGGGTGCCCCACTGGACTTAACCAGGAAAGATGCTGGCACCAGGAAGCCAGGAGCTATGAAGCCAAATGAGTCAAAGGGAGGTTGGCCATATAGGCTTTTTCTTTTAAAAAAACTTAAAACAAGTTTGAAATTCTTGATAATGATTTGGAAGGATTGAAAATTGAAGCACAAGACTGGATTTTATTCCCAGATAATCCACTACTTATTCCTGAGAATTTCAACAAGGTAGTTAATTCAGTTTGGACTAAAGTGTAATTCTTATATGCTAGAAAATTCTTTAATGTCATGTGTCAATGTATCTTTTCAAAATAAAACAAGGGTATCATAAAATGTTGCACAGTTTTCAAACAAATAGTCTTAATGATAAAAAGCAAAACAATTTTTAAAAAACTTTTGACTGAATTTATTCATAAGGACATTTATCTGGGGCTAATCAGCTGGAGATATTATAATATATGAAAATGCTATGGGGGATGAGTTTAGTCTTAATCATTTTCCTTTTATTAAAAATATGCCTCCCTGCTGGATAGCTTCCTTAGTGCCAGAAGGTGATATGAAGACTGTTCAGGGAGAAAAGTCATCGACAGCATTACCTAGCTGTGAACACTTCAAGCTGCAATATTGAAGAGAATGACAAGACATGCCAATTCTGCAATAGCATCATGGATGTTATGAGGTAAACCAGTTTTCTAATTGAATTTAAGTTTCACTCTGTGGGATGGGACTCATGCCTAGTACTGTAAAACTTTCCCAAGAGCTTTTGTGGCTAAGGAGGTCATTGGAGAACCTACAATCATTATTTTGTTAAATGCACATAATAGAAGCTATCTCCTCAGTACTTATACTATTTATAGATTATTGCAGTTCTCATCCCCCTTCAATTAGAGAGGCTTCCACTTGCAGCGTATGGTGGCTGATGTGCAGATTCTCAAGTAGTCAAAGTGCAGGGAATAAATGACTGTGGAGTCCTCAGGCCTTGATGAACCATCTAAATCACATGCCTTTCCACAAAAGCTGAGAGAATATCCTGTAAATTAGTACAGAAAGATTTTAAGTGCCAGAGAACAGAAAGGACTACTGTAAAATACTGTCTTCTGGACATGACAGAGCTGTTCACCTCAGGACTCACAGCAGCTGTGGTTGCCTGCATAAAATCTCCACAATAACAAGTGATAAACATTCCAGCATGGACAGTGAAGAAATTTATGAGGTCTCACCTCTAGCTAAGGAGCTATTAACAATTTACGCTGTTGGAGAAAGAAGAGTCAATTTTATCCAGGTGTGTTTAAATGAGTCAACACTTTTTTTTTTTTGAGGTGTTGTTTTGGGAGATTTAGAAGGTATAGCCTTCCTGGAGGAGGAATGTTATGGGGGCTGGCTTTGAGAGTTCATATCCTTGCCCCATTTCCAGTGTACTCTCTCCCTGTTTCTTGTATGTGGATGGAGACGTGATCCCTTAACCTCCTGCTCCAGCCAACATGCCTGTCACTTCCTACTGTGTGTTCTCTTTTGTCTATAAGTTGT
>NW_008348874.1:47815-79294 GCF_000622305.1 Nannospalax galili
CACGTCTCACCTCTAGCTAAGGAGCTATTAACAATTTACGCTGTTGGAGAAAGAAGAGTCAATTTTATCCAGGTGTGTTTAAATGAGTCAACACTTTTTTTTTTTTGAGGTGTTGTTTTGGGAGATTTAGAAGGTATAGCCTTCCTGGAGGAGGAATGTTATGGGGGCTGGCTTTGAGAGTTCATATCCTTGCCCCATTTCCAGTGTACTCTCTCCCTGTTTCTTGTATGTGGATGGAGACGTGATCCCTTAACCTCCTGCTCCAGCCAACATGCCTGTCACTTCCTACTGTGTGTTCTCTTTTGTCTATAAGTTGTCTTGGGTCCTGGTATTTTATCACAGCAAGAGCAAAGTAAGTAGCACAAGTGTTGCATTCCATGGAGAAGTACCCATGTTCTAGTATTTCGCCCTACACACATGTGGATATGAGTAGTACTAACTGAACTCATTGAGCTATTAAAGGAAAAAAAATAAAGGACAAATTTTGGAGAGATGTAAGGAGATGTCTAGGATGAATTAGAGAGTGAGAGTGGAGGGTGGATATGATCTAATAATATTTTATGCATGCATGAAATTACCAAATCATTTAATACATTCCCAGACAATAAGCATTAGTTGACAGCGTTTATATTCCCTCTCATTAGATAATACAAAGAAAGAACTCCCCCTCCATATATCCATATACCTTGGGCAGCCTAGAATTCAGTCTGGAATCCAGATGCTAGGAAAGAATGAGAGTTCACTTCTTAGCCTTCTCTAGTATTGACTAATGGTTTTTGGCATTTGCTTCAGTTTCTAACGAGGCCTTATTATGTTTTTTTTTTTAATTAACATGTTTTGGGTTGCTCCTGCACAGCTAAATGTACAGTCACTAGATATATTATAATTAACATCTGAGATAAAGCAAATGAATGTGGCATAAACTTTTATAATAAATTGAAATTCTGACATATTACTTAATATAAATCTTCAGTTAGAAAATTAATATTTGATATACAAACTTAAAAATAAAACTAAATAGGGCTAGAGGTGGTAACACTCACATTTAATCCCAGCACTCTGGAGGCAGAGGCAAATGGATTTCTATGAGATGGCAGTCAGTCTGGGAGGGTCTACACAGTAAGCTCCAGGCCAGCTGGGGCTAAATAGTGGGACACTAGATAAGCTGATTTAACTCCAGTGGATGAACTTGCACTGAGGGATACCTCAGTACAAAAGCTTGACTTCATAGGCCTTAATATATATGACAAAATTCACGAAATCTGGTGGTGGAGGGGGCTATGGGGAAGTGTGGATGGGAGAGGGGGTCTAAACATGATTGATTTATTGCATGAAGGACAAAAAATCAATAAAATATATTTAATATTTTATTAATTATTTTTATTTTATGTGTACAAGTGTATTGCCTGCATGTACCTGAGTGCACCCGTGTCATGCAATGCTGCAATGCTGGAGTCCATCTCCAGCTGAGTCCAGGGCCTGAAGGGGTGAAGGTAACTGCGGGGGTAGAAATGACTATACCAGAAACCACAATTGCAGTTCTAGTAGAGGCTGTTGACTGACCCACTCGGGGGAGGTCAGCCTGAATATCTTTCTTTTTCTACTCCTGTCTCTACTTCTCTTCTGAAAGCAGCCTTCTACATTTATTTACAATTAGAAAGCTTACAATAGCAGTAAAGCATCAGACCATAAATCAAACCATGAGTTTGCACAGTATTTCTCTGTGTACAATATTTTTCAATAATCATAGTAAGAGGGAAGTACAAAGTTCAATGATTAACCTTTTCCTAACATAGCCAACCAATGTCTTCATTGTTTACTTTATAGCCTTGTGGTTTCTATTTTACCATAGACGTGTAAGACAGCCTGTCTCCATTCGCCCTTTATTTCTTTGAATTTAATATTTACAGGTAGGTGTGTACATTTGAGAGAGTTATATTTTTCATGGCAATGGGAATAACCAACTCTTTATTTATTGTCTAACCAATATGCCAATCTATCTTTTTCCTCTCCCTTTTGCTCTTTCTTCCTGAATGTTTTGTACTCTTTTTACTGACCTAGCTAATCTTTCTATCCAAGAGGGAGTTTCCCTAAGCCAAATAGTTTTTCCTTATACCAAACTTTAGTCTCAATAGTTCCTCATTTAGGGTTAAAGTCATAAACTCCTGTAAAAGGCAGCAGGGCATCTATTGCATGCTATCTTTTCCTTTTGGGGGAAACCAAGCCTCATTATTAATCACAAATGCAGGTCCAAACGAGATCATAGTCATAGGAGGAAGTCGTCTATCTTATTACTTTCATTTTGTTTCAGTAACATAATAATCCGGCTAAAGGCAGAGATTTCCCTGGATTAGTTTCCCATTCCATCATCAGAGTTGATTATAAGAATACTTGAAGAGAAGGTTATACAAATTACAAAAACCAGGAATAACTAGGGAAGGGATATTTACCAAAACAACAGCGGTCATCAGCTTTCGGCTGGAACTTTGTCAAACAGCACTTTTGCCAAGAACCATGGAACTCTTGGAGCCAGCACTGCAGATGTCAGAAGAGGACTTTAGATTCCCCTGGAACTAAAGTTAAGGACAGTTCATAGACACCATGTGGGTGCTGGGAATCAAACCCGGGTCCTCTGCAAGAGCAGTCAGTGCTCTTAACTGCTGAGCCATCTCTCCAGTCCCCACAATAAAATAGATATATATTTTAAAAAACGAAATGAAAATTAAGTAAAAATAAAATCAAAATTAAAAGACTAAATATAAGCATTATAAAGCTTAATCATGAATATGTTTTTACTCCAGAGAGGTCAATTTGTTACTTACATTATATTTAGTCATTTAAGCCTAAATTATATTTTAAAAAATATATAATGGAACTATATTAGTATAGATAATTAATGCCACATCTTGGTGGCTATAACCTATTTGAATACCCTCAGCCTAATGGTAATGAGCCATTTTCTTGACTTCTAAAGAAAAGGAAACAAGTCCAGAGATCACCTAACCAGTGTCTGTGGTAGAAATTTAAATTTGAACATTGTTTTACCAATACATTTTTCATTTGGATTCTGTTTAATTTGTGTTACCTATCCATTATTCTGTTCTTCCTCAAGTTAGTAGAACAAATGCCACTGTCTAGGACAGAGAAATAGAGAAGACAGCAATTATGAAGAAATAAGAAGAGGGAGCAGTAACCTATTTGCAGTAACCCAGTCATGCTTGAAAGAACGAATATATAAGAATTAGAAGGATTCTCACACTTTTCTGAATTGTAATCCTGAACATAAAGACAGAAATGTGAAAGACATGTCATTACCTACCTTGACTAGAAAAGATCCAAGAAAATTAGGGAAACATTAACCAAAAAAATGTGGGCTTTGATTGTAAATATGTAATACTTTGTGTCATCTGGTTGTGGGTGTGCTGGCCCTAACAATACAGGTGCTGGGCCCATGAAAAATAAAGAAATAAAACTAAAATCTCAGTATAAAGCCAAGGAACTGTAAGATGATTATGAGGGTTGCCTATATCAGCCTGGACTCTGTATAGTCTAATTTTGTTTTAAGTTACAACTTATTTTTCAATGTCAGACTGCTTTATATTGATGTCATCACTTATATTTGTTATTTTTATTACTTATTACAGAAGGTGAAGCATGATATAATAGGAGAGTATGGCCAGTTAAGGCAAAGATAAATACAGTAGGGAAGGAAGTTGTGTTCAAGTGCAAACCCATCCCATAGTTGCCCCATGATCATGGACAAGCTCCTGCAAAACTTGATAGCAATGTTACACCATTTGTAACATTTGTCTGAGATTAATCTGAGACATTTGTCTGAGACTTAATTAGCGATACACAAAGTGCTTAGAAAAGTATCTTTAATAATGTGTTGCCTATAAACTGTAACATACCTTGAGCTTTATAAATTTTCAGTTTAAGATATTAATGTTATATAATTAAATGCAATAATAGTTTAGAGCCATGTCGACATTTTATTAGTTTAGAGATAATATTATTTGAGATGTACTCAAATGATCATAGAATAATTTTGTGACCTGCATTACTCACATATTTCCAGTGCCAGGTAACATGGATATTTTAATTCCATGACTTGTGTCTTGCATCATTGTGTCTTGATGCTATGTGACTTGAAGTAGATATCATGAGCACAGTGTCTACACTGAGATGGTAACAAGCATTCAACCATACATAAGAAAGACTAGAGCTTCTGTGAATAGATCTTATCTCATCAAAATTAAAGGAACCCCCCAACTAAAATGCCCTCAGTCCAATCTCCTAAATGCCCATAATTACTATGACCCTATCCTTTGTAAAAAAACAAAACAAAACAAAACAAAACAAAACAAAAAAGAACCATGATGTGGAGGACATCCTTCTATAAAGAAATTTAGATCTTCCTTACTTGCAATTAAAGTAACAAAATGTATATCGCCATGTAGATATATTATTAGAACTCCTCAAAGGCCTAGAAAGAGATCTATATATTAAAGATTTTGATATTTAAGTTTTGTTGTTGTTATATAAGTAAATATTTTTTGGTAGATAACCCATGATTTATGAGTTTTCTAATTCCATTTGCAAATGCATATTAATCTGAACTTCCCAGAGTGAAACCCCCTGAAAATAAAGACCAAGCCTATTTAATGTGCATTTCACAGAGATAAGAATGATATTCCTCTTGTTGGAAACTAAGCGATTAGCGACCTGATTTTAGGTTAATTGGTTATTTTACTACTTGATCTGAAGGGCTTTATTCTTACAAAGCAAACATTATATTATATTATATTAGTAAAAGAAATTGGTATCTATAGGTGCAAAGAAGGTATTTTTTTTTTCACCATTTCTGTTCTGTAATTCATACCAAGGATTTAGGAGGCTTCTTCATCTTCTACTAAATGAATCTCTCAATACTAAACCTGAGTGTCAGATGGGCATTTCCTTCTCTGATTAACCATTGGATTAAGGATTAAGTAGTAGGCCATTATTATTTGGCTTGGTTGAAAAACATTTAGTAAACTTTACTTCAGGTTTTTTGACTATTATTATCAAATTTTGGAAAGCATTTTAGTCTTTTAAAAATAAAGTTGTCCTTTTCTCCCAGAACTTGGGAGGCAGAGGCAGGGAAATCTCTGTGGGAGATCTTGTCTACATAGTGATTTCCAGGTTAGCTATAGCTACTATATCTCAAAAAGACCAAATAAATAAATAAGTAAATAAACAGTAAATTTTTCAAATATTTAGAGAGCATTTGTCTTTTAAAAGTAATATATATATATATATTTGCTCTCAAATATCAAATACGATTGTAGTTTATTAAGTATTTCACAACATTGATGGGACTGGAGGGATGGCTCAGTGGTTAAGAGTATTGACTGTTCTTGCAGAGGACCTGGGTGCAATTCCGAGCACTCATACAGCAGCTAAAATCGCCTGTAACTCCA
Source organism: Nannospalax galili (assembly GCF_000622305.1). Lineage (NCBI taxonomy): Eukaryota > Metazoa > Chordata > Mammalia > Rodentia > Spalacidae > Nannospalax > Nannospalax galili. The sequence goes on from NW_008348874.1 coordinate 53,278, forward strand.
GTTTCAGGATATTTGATGTACTCTTCTGGCCTCTCCAGGCATTGCACACATACACATAAAAGAAAAATAAATAAATTAATGAATTGTAATAAAAAGTTTGACATCTTTAAGAAAGTTGAAAGAATATTATTAGTAACAATACATGCTATTAATCTGATTAGTTGTTATTTTAAACTATACCTGATAGTATTTCCATGTCTTTTTGAGAAAATATCATGTACCAAGAAGATATTGACCTATTATTGGCCTTTGTTACTGAATAGTTCCATACTGTTATGGAAAGCTTAAGCTATCTTTATTCATTATGAATTAATTTTCTAATTTTCTGGGAGCCATGGTTTCAGTGAATATGCTTTGGGAATCACCCATACTGAATGGCTTTGTCATATGAAAAAATTCATTTCACAGACTTCCAAGCAAGTTTTGAAAGAAGTACCTGATTCTTGTATAATGTCAATGAGTATTCTATGTGTGAAAATAACTGAGCCATCTGACATTTACTTATGACAAATAATTCTTTAAACTGTGTGTTTTTTTTTTTTAAGTATTGAAAGAAGGACTGGAGAGAGAGCTCAGTGGATAAGAGCAGTACCTTCTCTTGCAGAGGACATGGGCTTGGTTCCAGGACCCACATGCTGAATGACAACAATCCGTATCTCTAATTCCAGGGGATCTGACTCCCTCTTCTGACTTCTGCAGGCATTATACAACATGGGTGCACTTACGTACATGCAATACACTCATACACATAAAAAGATAATAAACAAAGTATTTTAAAAATATATTAAAGGACAGCTGTCAAAGATCTCATGGGAATATTGTTTTTGTTTTGCAACAGAATCTTCAGATAAGAAGAGAGCCATTAATCCTTCAAAAGAGGATGGTAAAATTCTCAAAAAATACCTCACTATACTCCCCACATTATAAAGGACCTCTGGAGTTCTTGTTCAATATATGTGAAAATTGTAACTTAATTATCAAGATTCTGGGAATACATTTGAATTCAACCAAATTTCATGCAGCAAATTCTAAGAAATCTTTATAGTCTTGCTTGACCAGTTGTTTGACCCTAGAAAAAGGCCAAAGTTGAAGCCACCAGCCTCTCTCCTGAGTAAGTCCAGCAGCACACACCATGCCTTGACTCCCTCAGCCTTATTCACCCTCCCAGCTCCCCCGACCTGTCTCTCCTCCTAGCCTGGGTACTGGCCCATTTATTGTCTTGGCACCCCAGACACAAAGGCTGACTTCTTAGCCCGGAACCACCACTGCTTCTTGATCCTTTGCATTCAGACCAACCCAGTTCCTTCTTGCAGTCCCCAAGACCCCTCTGGGCCTGGTTCTACCCTCACATCTCTCTGCTTCCCTGGGCTGCACAAACCGCCAGCCTCTATCCTGGGTAAATCCAGAGGCATCCACAGTGACTTGACTCCCCCAGTCTCATTCATCCTCCCAGGTCCCTCATCCTGTCTCCCCTCCTAGCCTGGATACAGGGCCATTTCTAATCTTGAAACCCCTGACTGCTCAGCTTGGAGCCACCACTGATTCTTGATCCTTTGCATCCAGACCAGATAAGTTCATTCTAAAGGTCCCGAAGATCCCTCTGGGCCTGGTCCCACCCTCACCTCCTTCTACTTCCCTGGGTGGCATGGCCACCAGCTGCCCAAGATCAGCATTTTCCTGGGCCCTACTCCAAAACCAGTCCAGCCCCCAAATTCCTGAGGACATCATCTTTCCTGGAGGGATCCAGGCCTTAAGAGAAAGCCTGAAAACATCTAATCCTCATCTATTTTGATCCTCTGTGGGAACTCCTGAAGATGAAAGCAACTTGGCCACTCTGATTTAAAATCAAAAGAGAACTGGAAGCCTAGACCAACCAGCTTTTCATGCCCAACAAATAAACCACAAAGTCACATAATGTTTACAAAAAGAAGCAGACCTAAACATGAAGGCTTGAGTCTCACACAAGAATCAGAAACTACACAAGAAATTCACCTGTCAAAGTCACATAGAAAAAATAATAACATGAGAAACCAAAATAACATATCCCCACCAAATGCCAATAGTCATCAAGAGGAGTACAATGAAAACACCTAGAGATAATGCAGGACATGAAACTCAAAAGAACAGTTATAAACCTTATAAAACCTTTAAATTCAGTGAATTTAAAGAACACACAAAGAAATCAAAGAACTGAAGGAAGATAGGGATAAACTTCTGAATGAATTCAGAAAAAAGTTAGAAATATTGAAGAATACTCAGGCTGAAATGAAGAAGGAAGCAGAACACTCAGTAAGCCAATTAGAAATGACAGGAGAAAGCCTCACCAATAGGATGAATGAAATGGAAAACAGAAAATCAAGACCGAAAGATAAAGTGGATGAACTAGACCACTCAAGCAAAGAAAATGAAGAAAACTAAGAAAATGCAAGAATGGAATATGCAGGAATTCAGTGACACCATAAAAAGACCAAATTATGAATCATAGGCATACAGGAAGGAGAAGAATTTCAAGATAATGGTATGGACCAGATCTTCAACAGAATTGCAGAATAAAAATTCCCAAAATTAAAGAAAGACATGCCCATACAATACAAGAAGCATATAGAACACAAAATAAACAGGACCAGAAAAAAAACCCTCCATGGCACATCATAGTAAAAACACTAAAGGTACAGAACAAAGAGACAATACTGAAAGCAGGAAAATAAAAACAAGTCAGATATAACGGAAAACCCATCAGGATGACAGCTGAGTTTTCAGTGCAAACTATGAAAGCCAGAAGAACCTGGACCAAAGTATTCCCAGTTTTAAATCACGACAGACGCCTACCCAGATTACTATACCCAGCCAAAATATCTATTATAGTCAAAGGTGAAAGAAAAATCTTCCATGACATAAATAGGCTGAAAGAATTCATATCTACAAAACCAGGTCTTCAGAGAGTTCTTGAAGCAAAACAAAGAATTGAAGAAAGGAATGACTATGCCCAGGGGGGTTTCAGAAAGAAATTCAATGAAGGTAAAATGGTTGAAAAGCACAGTTATATCAGGAATGTACACAGAAATAAAAATGACAGGATTCAATACACATCTTTCATTAACAACTTTAAATTTCAATGGACTGAACTCCCCAGTCAAAGCCACAGACTAGGTGAATGGATTAAGAAACAAAACCCATCTTTTTGTTGTCTGCAAAAAACTCATCTCACTTTCAAGGATAGGCACTACCTTAAGTTGAAAGGATGGAAAAAAATACACATATGAATGGTACTAAAAAAAAAAAGCAGGCATTGCAATTCTAATATCTGATAAAGTAATCTTTAAACTAAAACTAATCAGAAGAGATAAAGAGGATCACTTCATACTGATCAAAGGAACAATAAACCAAGAAGATATTACAATCATGAACATATATTCACCAAACTCTGATGCACTCAACTTCATAAAATCAGTAGTGCAAAACTTTAAGATCCAGATTAATCACAACTCATTAATAGTAGGGGACTTCAATACCCCACTGTCTGCATTAGATATGTCAGCAGGACAGAGAATTAACAGAGAGACATTTGAATTAAACAATACCATACATCAAAAGAACCTAACAGACACCTACTGAGTATTCCACCCAAGCACTAAAGGACATACTTTCTATTCAGCGCCCCATGGAATCTTTTACAAAATTGACCCAATACTGGGACACAAAACAAACCTCAAGAAATACAAAAAGTTTGAAATAATTCCATGCATTCTATCAGAACACATGCAGTAAAGCTTAAAATCAACACCGGAAGAAGCCAGAGTAACGACATGAACACATGGAGAATAAAAAACACACTCCTGAATGATGAATGGGTCAAAAGAGAAATTTAGAGAGAAATAAAAGTATTCTGGAACTAAATGAAAAGGATAAAAATATAATAAAACTTCTGAGACACATGGAAAGCGGTCGTTAGAGGGAAGTTTATAGCTCTAAGTGCCTATATTAAAAAATCTGAAGAACACAAATAAATGACTCAATATTGCAACTCAAGATACTTGAAAAGCAACAGCAAATGAAAGCCAAGCCCAGCAGACAAGAAGAAATAACAAAAATCAGAGGAGAAATTAATGAAATCGAAACAAAGACAATAACAAAAAGAATCAATGAATCCATGAGCTGGTTCTTTGAAAAGATAGATAAACAAGATTGACAGACTACTAGCCCTGTTAACCAAAAGAAAGGAAAAGCACCTCCAAATCAACAAAATCAGGCATTAAAAGGGAAACATAAAAGCAGACACCAAAAAGATCCAGAACATTTTAAGGGACTACTTTAAAAAACCTATATGCTACTAAAAGAAACGGATGGGTATCTAAAGGCATGGGAGCTGCCAAAACTAAACCAAGAAGAGATTAAAAGCTTAAACAGACCCATAACACAAATAGAAATTGAAACTAATAAAAAACCTCCTGACTAAAAAAAGCCCAGGACTGGATGGATTTACAGAAGAATTCTACCAGACATTTAAAGAAGATCTACATCCAATATTACTTAATTTATTCAAAAAGGTGTAAATGGAGGGAGAACTTCCAAATTCCTTCCATGAAGCCAGCATCACTCTAAAAAAGCGAGGTAAAGATAAAACAGAAAAAGAAAACTATAGACCCATATCCGTAGCGAACATAGATGCAAATATACTCAACAAGATATTTGAAAACTGCATACAGACACATCAAAAATATCATCCACCATGATCAAGTCGGCTTTATTCCAGAGATGCAGGGATGGTTCAATACACATAAGTAAATAAACGTCATAAATCATATAAATGGGCTCAAAGACAATAACCTCATAGTTATCTCAATAGATGCAGAGAAGGCCTTTGACAAAATTCAACATGCATTTTTATCCAATGTCCTAGAGGGAATTGGACTGGAGGGAACATACCTCAACATAATTTAAGCCATATATAACAAACCCACAGCCAACATCATTTTAAATGGAGAAAAACTGGAAGCATTCCCATTGAAATCAGGAACCAGACAAAGCTGTCCACTATCTCCTCTCCTCTTTAACATACTGCTTGAAATTCTTGCAAGAGCAATTAGACAAGAGAAGGAAATTAAAGAAGTAATAATTGGAAAATAAGAGATCAAACTATCCCTTTTTGCAGATTATATGATATATCAAAGAGATGCCAAAAATTCCACCAGAAAATTCTGAGAAATCATTAACATGTTCAGTAAAGTGACAGGTAACAAATTTAATCTACAAAAGTCTGTAGCCTTTCTATATACCAATAACAAGCAATCAGAGAAAGAGTACATGGAAACACTCTGCTTCACGAAGCTGCCAAAAAGAAATAAAATATCTCAGAATAAACTTGACCAGACATTAAAGACCTCTACAATGAAAATCTTAAATCTTGAAAGAGATTGAGGAAGACATCAGAAGATGGAAGGACCTCTCAGGCTCATGGATTGGAAGAGTTAATATTCTGAAAGTGACCATCCTACCAAAACCCATTTATAGATTCAATGCAATGCTAATAAAAATTCATATAACATTTTTCATAGAACTGGAAAAAATGCCAAAATTCATATGGAAGCAGAAAAGACCTCAGATAGCCAAAGCAACCCTGAGTACTAAGAGCAAAGCTGGGGGGATTACTATACCAAATTTTAAACTGTGTTACAGAGCTGTGGTCATAAAAACAACATTGTGCTGGCACAATATTAGATCCATAGATCAGCGGAACAAAGTTTAAGACCCAAATATGAGTACATGCAATTTCAGCCACCTGGTATTTGTCAAAGGGGCCAAGAACATTCACTTGGGGAAAGACAGCATGTTCAGCAAATGGTGTTGGCAAAACTGGTTTTTCACCTGTAGAGGAATGAAACTAAACCCCTATCTTTCACCTTACACAAAAGTCAATTCCAAATGGATCAAAGACCTCAATGTAAAGCCTGAAACTGAAACTTTTAGAAGAAAACATTGGCAAAAACCTACAAGATATAGGTGTAGGAAAGGATTTTCTAAACCAGACATCAATTGCTCAGGAAACAAGATGAAGAATCAATAAATGGGACCACATTAAACTAAAGAGCTTCTGTACATCAAAGGAGGCAACCAGGGAAGTGAAAAGAAAGCCCACCAAATGGGAGAAAATCTTCACCAGCAACACAACTGACAGAAGTTTAACATGCAGAATATATAACGAGCTCAAAAACAAAGAATCAAGAAAGAAGTAACCCAAGTAAAAGATAGGTTAAGGACCTGAACAGAGAGTTCTCAAAAGAAGAAATAAAGATGGCTAAGAAGCATCTTAAAAAGTGTGAAACATCACTAGTAATTAGGGAAATGCAAATTAAATCCACTTTAAGATTTCATCTTACCCCAGTCAGATTGCATAAGACCAAGAGAACAAATGATAGCAAATGTTGGAGTGGATGTGGGGAAAGAAGAATGCTCAAACTTGTTCAACCCCTATGGAAAATAGTGTGGAGAACTGTTAAAAAACGGCCATCAACCTACCATTTGACCCAGTTATACCACTCCTTGGCATATACCTGAAGAACTCATTCTATTGCAGAGACGCGTGTACATCCATGTTTGTTGTTGCTCTTTTCACAACTGCTAAGAGATGGAAGCAACCTAAGACTCACTCAACTGATGAGTGGATAACGAAAATATGGTTCATTTAAACAATGCAGTTTTATGCAGCAGTAAAGATGAAATCATATAATTTGCATGTAAATGGATGGAACTAGAAACTGTTATACTAAGTGAAGTAACACAGACTCAAAAAAATAAAATAAAATAAAAAGTGACGTATGTTCTCCCTCATATGTGTATCCTAGCACCAAATCCTGATAAATGAGTATGTATCCAGACATAACTACAGGAACAGGGATAATGGAAAGGAACAAGGAAGGTAAAGGAAAAGAAAGAATTCGAAAAAGAGGAACAGTAGGAAACAGGCGTTAATAAGGGAGATATGGATAAAAATTGGGTTAGGTTAAGGGAGAGGGGAGGGAAGGGTATACAAAGAACCTAGGGGATAAAGGGAAAGAAGGAGCTCAAGAGACTTGGGACCATAGGAGAAGGGTATTATTAAGGGAGAAATGGGAAAAATGGGGGCATCTTAATTGGGGAAACCATGATTGAACGGTTTGACAATGCAAGAGATAAATAATGCCTAGCTAGTTTTAAAAACCAGAAGGAACCATATTAGTCCAACAAACTACTGAAAACTTATACATACCAGATCAAGAAATATATGGCTAGGCAAGGTTTATCTGAGAACAATTGCTCTTTGCCCAAGCTTTATCTACATGGTACATGGCAATTAAAAGTACCAGAATTGTGGAACTAATCTTCTTGGATGTTTAAGAGACATACTTTGAGGCCTATACTAATTTGGTCAGAGAAGCATAAAAGACAGTTTTTAGTCCTTGCCCTCCTAGGTCTACTAGCTCCAGGGGACTATGAGCATCTCTCAAAATGTCCTGTAAACTGTGGTGAGTCACATGTTCTCTTGATCAAGGAGTCCTATGAGACCCCACATGATGGATTTGAACCAGTGTCCAGTCTATAAAGAGGAGGGTCAACACAGAGGAAACATTTCCTCCATGCTTTAAAGCAAAGTCAGCCATGGTCTAGCAGGACTTTTGACTTATCTTCACATAGACAGAACTGGTAAAAGAAAGGAGCCAGAGGCTCCTACCTAGCCCATGTGACCCCTGAGAAACAGATCCTCAAATGGCCTTAAGAGTAAAAATAAATTGCTTTATCTGTGCCAACTGTATGGCCTTAAACACCCAAAAGGAAAGTAAACCAAAGATTAAGGGGCCAATATAATTTTTTAAGAGTACATATGTATAGCTAAAGGCTACATAACAAGAAACAATGCCATATAGGAAATACCTTCTTTTGAGTTGTGGGCCAAGGTTGCCCAAGAGACTCCCAGATACTAAGCCAGCACAAAACTGGGAAAATGAACAGCAGACCCCAATCTTATCTAAAGGAATATTGACAACTGATTGCTGCTAGATGAGGAACAGCTGACCTTCCTAAAACAAAGACATTTAGGTAGGCTTAGATTAACCAGATGGACAAGTACTCAGGAAAGGCTGGGAGTGCTGACAACACAACAGACAGTAGCAGGGAAGACAGAGTAAAAGGGCTCTAATCTGGGCGGGGGGGAGCTATGGGAGGGTGCCATCTGGGAAGTGGTTATATAGATGAATAAGATTGGGATGTTTTGTGTGATATACACACAAAAAAAATCAACAAATTTAAAAAATGAGTTATATTTGAGGTGGAAGCATAAAAATTTACATCATGTTAGTTAGTAGAAGCATTAAACATTACCATTGAAATCTACCCGATGACTTTATATCCATAGATCCAAGTGCAACCGGCCATGACTAGTAATAATCAGATATACACAGATTAGAGACTCATGCGCAAAGACCTAATTTTATTAGCAAAAACAATCTGTCTTTCTGTAAGAAGCAGTATATTTTAAAATGAAATGGAGATCTGTTTTAAGTAATAGGCTAAAGAGATGTATCTTTGCTCTGGAAATTGTTATTGAGTATGTTAAAGCTGTAATGAAATTCTTCTTCTAAAACATAAAAGAAAGAAAAAATTAAATAATTAAATCAAGTGATGTTTGCATACTAGTAATTGCCATCCAATTAATGCACAATAAAAGAACTCATTTGACATTTTTTAAAAGGGCCAACATTTATCAAGTCATTTAGTTTGTCATATAAACTATGTATGTCTTTCTGTAGATGAGGCTTTCTCAGAAACATCACCTTTAGCCTATTACACTCTCAGGATGTTGTTCTCAATGATGAAGGTAGTAAGAAGTTAGGGCTGAGCAGATGACCATTTCTGGAAACATTTCATGTTTTTCTGCTACAAAAAGTTTGATGCTTGTTTTCTCATGGGAAACGTCTTTAAAAATATCTCTATTTTGGGAGTGGGTTTGGAATTCACACAAGGTTAATGTCTTGGACAACACTAGAGTTATTTCATGTATGTAACAAAAGGCAACCTGTGGGAATTCTAAATTGTGAAATCAAAATGCTAGAGTCATATTTTAGATACTAAAAATAGGTAATATCCATTCCTTGCATATACTTCTGGTTTTCTAAGATCTAAAAACAGCAATTTTGTCTTAAAGAATAAATTTATCATTAACATTCACTAAAATGAATGAGGTTTAATGCAGGAAGTGCTTGATTTGAGCAAAATGACTTTCAGTGCAAAAAATAATAGGTTTCAAGATACTTGTTTTTTTCTCACTGTACAATCTCAAAGTTTATGAGTAGAAAGAAAAGAAATAGACATTTACGATATTCCATGATGAAAATATGGAGAATGTTTTGTATTTTAAAACACTACAAGCTCCTGTAAGTATGTGGTAGACAATGTAGGGAATAAAGGTTTCAAATAAACAATAAAATGTCTTACTTAAACCAATGATCAGTGAGAAACTATTGCTACTGAGGATATTTATGTGTGATGGTATATGAAAATTTTGATATTTTATAGTTACTTGCTATGCATTGGCAAATACTTATGTTTAAAAATTGTGATCATTATTTTGTAATAATATTTTCTAAATTAAACCTAGGAGACCACACATCATTATCCCTTTTCTTTATTGATGTACCCCAAAGTTTGGCACAAAATAGAACACCAACGAATGTTTATTATACTTATTAGAACAGTATAATTTACGTTTTCATATTAAATACTCTTTCGTATTCTTTGAGAGTCTATTGAGTAGTACCTCGTAATCCATATACCAAGCATCCTATAACTGGAGATGTTTGTTTCAACTTCCAATTACCAGACTATCCCATGTACATTATTTCTTCTTTGTACAACTTTGGCTAGTTGAAACAAATTAAGTGGCAGAATTGCTTAAAATTCCTTATTTTTAGGAGGAGTCTATAAAACCTAATTTAATCTTGATTAATAACTTTCAATTAACCGTGGCAAAACCAAGTGCTCTTGGGTTTTGAGATCTAGTCACTTTATCTTGTTTCTTAGGAACTTCAATTTGGTACTCCACACAAATCTTAATGAAGCGTTCCTGGGTATGCTTGAGAATTAACAAATAAAAGTGCTGAAAGACAGCATACCCATCTTCACTGAAATCATGAATATTAAGAAAGAATGCTTTCTGATCAGAGGGGAGCCAAATTTGTATTTCCCTGACTGAAACTGGAGAAACCATTTTGAATAAAATTATGAGGGAACCTGACTCAGTTCCAAATCTCAATTCCAAACACATTTCCAGACACAATTTCGGACACAGATTGTTCCAAGAGATATCTAGGGGAACATGTGTACTCTGAGTTCTAGTCTACTCTTAAAAACCTAAAGTCAGACGTTTTTGTTCTGGTAATGTTGACATAGTAATGTTGCAGTTTCCATTCAAGGAAATGAGTGCCACCATTTCCTTTGGTGGATCTTCCCTCCTACATTATTATCCAAGGAAAAGTGGAGGATTGACTTATCTGGCAGGCCATCATCTGCACCAGAGAGGGTGGGTCAGGGTGGGAGTCATAACAACTCAAGACAATGGACTTTGGAGAAAATTTTTCTTTGGGCTACTTATTACAAAGTAGGAAGAATATAGCTGTGGGAACTATCTAATTGTATGGCATATGCAGAACTTTAGGATAAAACAATCACTTCAAAAAGCAAAAAGGAAGATATGGACTGAATTAGTTTTTTAAATAAATAATTTATTGAGAATTGTATACATGCATATAAAATGTTTTGATTAAATCCACGCCCACTCCCTCTTTTCCAACTCCTCCCATATCTCCCCATCACGTTTTGTTTTTCTGATAACTTCATGTTCTCCTTTTTCTCTTTGATTTCTTTATTTTTTTATGGGGCTTTTGGCTACTCTAACATTTCCCCTTCTGAAGAGGTAACCCTAAAATCTTTTAAGGATTAGACAAAAGCTCCCAATTGTTTTCAATATTTTTGGCCTTTAGAATGGAGTATGTTGCTAACAGTCCCATAGGCATTGTGGGTTTTAACCAAGAAACTGGCTACATTTCTTTGGGGCCTTTTACCCTAACTGCTTAGCCAATTCCTAACTCCTATTCTTATCACACCATCTTCTGAAAAAGTTACCCAAATTGTTGATACGGGATCTGGACGCAGACCACTCTGGCATCTTCCATGCTGTACAGGAATGCAGGATGAGGCAAGTGGAGTACCTCTTCAGTGGGTCTATCTAAAAGACTCCCAAATTGCATAACTTTATCTGTATGGGGAAAAGAAAGTCTGTGAATCATGACTAGGAGATGTGAAGGAGAAGTAAAGGCAAGATTAACATTACAAGCTCTAGAAAGAGAACTAGAAAAAGTCAGAACAGGGCAATTTTCAAATGTTCATATGAGAGTCCATTGGAATTTCTTGACGAGGGCTACAAAAGCATCCCTCTATTGGGTTCCTCCTCATTTTTCTTTTGTCTTCCAAGGCTGGACTCAAGAGTGATGAACTCAGGATTTTCTTTCAGGTATTTTGATAGCTGTTGGAGTTGTTAGAATTAGTGTCAGTTCCCTCGCAAAGGCTTCTAAATAGGGGGAGAAAACTAATTTTTCCATCATTTTAGAATAGCTGGTTGTCTCCCTTAGCTATAGGTGGGCACTGCAGTATTGGATACCGAGATTAGAAGTCTTACATTTGAGCAACATTTTCAAGATGACTAAAGGGTTGTTGAAGTATATGTATGACCTGAAGGTATGCACACTGGAAAGCCTTTATACAGCATGGATCATGCCTTCTCTTCCTAGACTTCCCCCTGATTGTATATTTAGCCTTCCCAAAATTCAGGAGGCTATGTGTGATTAGGGACAAATTACATACTGTTGTCTGGGAAGAGTGGCTGGATACTCTGCTGAGCATCCAATGACCCTGCTTAGCCCTCTGTTAATGAATGAGCACAACCGTCAACAAGCCCAACTCTGACGATTAGCAATCAGGCACAGCTGAAGTCATGATGATGGTAGTTGTTTCATGCAGAAGGGACTGCTGTATAGCATCATCTTATTTAAAGGAATTGGAATTTAAAAATATTTCATGCTGTGATCCAGATATGAGGGAGAACATACGTCATTTGTTTTTCTGAGTCTGTGTTACTTCACTTAGTATAACAGTTTCTATATCCATCCATTTACCTGCAAATTTCATTATTTCATCTTTCTTAACTGCTGAATAGAACTCCATTGTGTAAATATACCACATTTTTGTTAGCCACTCATCAGTTGAGGGGCACTTAGGTTGCTTCCATCTCTCAGCTATTGTGTAAAGAGCAGCAATAAACATGGTTGTACAGTGTCTTTATAATAGGATGAGTCCTTTGGGTATATGCCAAGGCATCGTATAACTAGGTCATACGGTAGGTTCATTTGTAGTTTTTTAAAGAGTTCTCCATACTGTTTTCCATTGAGGTTGCACGAGTTTGCAGTCCAACAGTGAATGAGTGTTCCCCTATCTCCACATCCTCTCCAGCATTTGGTATCATTTTTCTCTTGATCTTAGCCAGTCTGATTGTGGTAAGGTGATACCTTAAGGTGGTTTTAACTTGCATTTCCCTAATTACTAATGATGGTGTACAATTTTTAGATATTTCTTAGCCATTTTTATTTCTTCCTTTGAGAAGTCTATGTTTAGATATTTAGCCCATCTTTTAATTGGGTCATTTGGTTTCTTGCTTCTTTGCTTTTTGAGTTCTTTATGTATTCTGGATGTAGAACCTCTGTCAGATGTACAACTGGTGAAGACTTTTTCCCCTTCTGTGTTTTCTCTTCACTTTTTTTATTCTTTTGCTGTGCAGGAGCTTTTTAGTTTAGTGACGCCCCTCTTCTTCATTCCTGACCTTAATTCCTGACCAACTTCTGTTCAATTTAGAAAATCCTTTCCTACACCTATATTTTGTAAGTTGCTGCCAATATTTTCTTCTAAGCATTTTAGGGTTTTCAGTTTCACATTGAGGTCTTTGATCCATTTGGAGTTGACTTTTGTGCAAAGTGAAAGATAAGGATCCTGTACCATTCTTCCACAGGTGGACATCCAGTTTTGCCAGGACTATTTGTTAAAAATGCTGTCTTTCCTCCATTGCGTGTTCTTGGAAACTTTGTCAAATATCAGGTGGCTGAAATTGCATGTACTTGGGTTTGACACTTCAGTGATGTTCCATTGATCTATGTGTCTATTTTTGTGCTAGTACCATGCTGTTGTTATGACTATAGTCTGTAGAATACTTTGAGATCTGGCATAGTAATCCCTGCAGCATTGCTCTTTGTGCTCAGGGTTGCTTTGGCTATCTGGGGTCTTTTGTGGTTCCATACACATTTAAGGATTTTTTTTTCTAATTCTGTGAAGTATGTCATGGGAATTTTGATTGGGATTGCATTGAAACTATATATTGCTTTTGGTAGGCTAGTCGTCTTCACAATATTAATTCTTCCAGTCTGAGAACACGGAAGTTCCTTCCATCTTCTGGTGTCTTCCTCAATCTTTTTTTAAATAATTTAAAATTTTCATTGTAGAGATCTTTGGTGTCTTTGGTCAGATTTATTCCAAGATTTTTTTTTGCAGCAATTGTGAATGGGAACATATTCCTGAATTCTTTCTCCAATTGCTTGTTATTGATTTATAGAAAGGCTGCTGATTTTTATAGATTGATTTAAAAACCTGCCACTATACAGAAAGTGTTGATCAGTTCTAAGCATTTTCTGGTGGGACTTTGGGGATCTCTTAGGTATAATATCATCTGCAAAAAGCGATTGTTTGATCCCTTCTTTTCCAGTTAGTACTATTTAATTTCCTTCTCCTGTCTTATTGTTCTAGCCAGAGTTTCAAGTACTATGTTGAAAAGGAGGGGGAGATAGTGGACATCCTTGTCTGTTTCCTAATTTTAATAGGAATGCTTCCCAGTTTCCATTTAGAGTGATATTGTCTGTGGGTTTGTTGTATGTAGCTTTAATCATGTTTAGGTATGTTACCTCCAGTCCAATTCCCTCTAGGACTTTGAACACAGTACATCTGTATTCGGTTTGTAAGTATTTTGTTGAGAATTTTTGCATCTATGTTCATGAAGGATATGGGTCTATAGTTTTCTTGTTTGGTTGTGTCTTTACCCAGTTTGAGTATTAGAGTGATGTTGGCTTCATAGAAGGAAGTTGGGAGTTCTTTTGTTTCTATTGTTTTGAATAATTTAAGTAGTATTGGTTGGAGGTCTTCTTTAAATGTCTGATAGAATTCTACTGTAAATCCATCTGGGCCCAAGCTTTTTTAGTTGGGAGGCTTTCTATTACTGTTTCAATTTCCTTACATATTATGGGTCATTGTAAACTGTTGATCTCTTCTCCGTTTAACTTTGTTGGTTCACATGATTTTAGATATCCATTCATTTCTTTTATATTTTCAAGTTTAGTAGCCTATATTAGTTTTTAAAGTATTCCCTTCTAATAGTCTGGATCTTTTGGGTTTCTGCTGTGATGTTTCCCTTTTCATCCTTGATTTTGTTGATTTGGATTTTCTTTATTTTGGTTAACGGGGCTAATGATTTGTCTATCTTGTTTAGCTTTTCAAAGAACTAGCTCTTAGATTCATTGGTTCTTTGTAATGTTTTCTTTGTTTCTATTTCATTGATTTCTGCTCTGATTTTTCTTATTTCTTGTCTTCTCTTGGGTTTAGGTTTCATTTGTTCTTGCCTTTTCCAATTTCTTGAGTTGTAGTGTTGGGTTGTGTATTTGCACTCTTTCTAATTTTTTAATGTAGGCACTTAGAGCTGTAAACTTCCCTCTTAAGACTGCTTTTAAAGTGTCCCAGAGGTTGTGTTGTGTTGTATTGTCTTTTTAGTTGAAATCCAGGAATTCTTTTATTTCTTTCTTAATTTCTCCTTTGACCCACTCATTGTTTAAGAATGTGTTGTTCAATCACCATGAGTTCCTGTAGTGACTACGGCTTTGTCCAGTGTTGATCTTGAGCCTTATTGTATTGTGGCACAATAGAATGCATGTTTTTCTTTCAATTTTTTGTATTTATTGAGGTTTGTTTTATGGCCCAGTATATGGTCAATTTTTTAAAAAGTTCCATGGGGAGCTGAATGGAGGAGTATTCTTTGCTGCTTGGGTGGAATATTCAAAAGATGTCTGTTAGGTCCATTTGATTATGGTATCATTTAATTCAAATGTTTCTCTGTTTATTCGTTGTCCAGTTAAACTGCCTAATGGAGACAGTGGGGTATTGAAGTCCCTTACTATTACTGAGTTAGGGTTAATCTGTGTCTTAAAGCCCTGTAGTGTTGTTTTTATGAATTTGGGTGCACCAGAATTCGGTGCGTTTGTGTTAAGGATTATAATATCTTCTCGGTTAACTGTTCCTTTGATCAGAATGAAGTGACCCTCCCCTCTTATATCTTCTGATTAGTTTTACTTTGAAATCTATTTTGTCAGATATTAGAATTGCAACTCCTGCTTGTTTCTTAGTGCCATTTGCTTAGAATATTCTTTTCCATACTTTTACCTTAAGATAGTGACTGTCCTTGAAGGTGTGATGGGTTTCTTGCAGAGAGCAAAGAGATGGATTTTGTTTATCAATCCATTCACTTAGCCTGTGTCTTTTGACTGGGAGGGGGGATTCAGTCCTTTGATATTTAAGGTTAGTATTGAAAAATGTGTCAGTTGCTGTCATTTTGATTGCTGTTTGTGTTCTCTGTCTAATTTTGTGTTTTGTCTATTATAACATTATTTATTTTCTTTCTTTGCCCCTGGGTATAGCTGTTTCTCTCTCTGCTCTCTATATTGCTTCACACATTCTTTGAAGGGCTGGTTTTGTGAACAAGTATTCTTTCAAGCTATTCATGTCATGGAAGATTTTTCTGTCCCCTTCAACTATATTAGACATTTTTGCTGGATAAAGTATTCTATGCTGGCACCTATTTTCATGTAGAACTGGAAATACTTTGGCCCAGGCTCTTCTGACTTTCATAGTTTGTACTGATGTCAACTGTAATTCTAATGGGCTTTCTTTTGTATGTGACTTGTTTTCTTTTGCTGCTTTCAGTATTCTATCTTTGTTTTGTACATTTAGTGTTTTTACTATGATATGTCATGGGGACTTTCTTTTCTAATTCTGTCTATCTGGTGTTCTATGTGCTTCCTATATTTGTATGGGGATGTCGTTCCTTAATTTCAGGAAATTCTCTTCTGCAATCCTGTTAGTATCTTGTCAATACCATTAACCTGAAATTCTTCTCCTTCCTCTGTTCCTATGATCCATAGATTTGGTCTTTTCATTGTGTCCCACACCTCTTGCTTATTCCATTCCTGTACTTTTTAACATTTTCCATCATCTTTGCTTGAGTGGTCCAATTTTTCAACTTTATCCTCCAGTGTTGATATTCTGTTTTCCATTTCACTCATTCTAGCAGTGAAGCTTTCCCCTGATGTTTCAGTTGGCTTACTGAGTTTTGCATTTCCTTCTTCATTTATGCCTGAGTTTTCTTCAATATACCTATGTCTTTTGTGAATTCATTCAGAAATTCATCCCTATCTTGTTTTAGTTCTTTGTGTGTTCTTTAAATTCATTGAATTCCTTGATTGTGTTTATGATTGTTCTTTTAAATTCTGTGTTCTGGGTTATTTCTAGGGGGTTCTCCTTGTAGAACTCTTCTACAGGATTGGTGGAGTTTGGTGGGGATATAGTGTTTTGGCTTTCCATTTTATTATTCTTTTGTTGTGATTTTGGCATGTGAATTTCTTTTGTGATTTCTGATTCTGATATCAGAATTAAGTTGAAGTATGCTTCTGTTTGTATCATCGGGGTGTCTAGATCCTTTCTTTCTTGGTTTTGTAGAGATGGTTGGTAAAGGGTTAAATTCTCTCAGGTTTGATTTGGAGGAAACTGATGGCTTCAGATCAGCTATTCAGGAGTACCCACACAAGCCCAATTCAGGTTCCAGTCAGGTACACTCAGTCTTCCTTCACCACATGGAGGCAGGATCTGTGTTATCTCAGGCAGTCTCCTGATTTCTCAGGCCCTCTGCCACAGGGAGGCCAGAGGGAGGCCAGAACTCGGCACTCTCTGGCAGTTTGCTCAGATCAGAGCTTCTACACCGATGGAGCCTGAATTCTTATATATCGGGCCAGCTGGCATTTGAAACCATAGCATTAGTTTCGGAGCCAAAATATTTTCTTCTTTATTCTAGTATGAAGCTATCTATTAGTTATTATATAAAGATTTTGATATGCTGAATATCACTCATAGTGTGTAAAGGAATCGTTTTCCCAAACTCTACTCCATGTATTTTATCACTAACAATTGGGTATTTTCTAGGATGCACACTGGGAAGCTCATGTTGATATGTGTTTTTCAATTGATAGTGAAGTTGAACATTTTGTATATGATCATCAGCATTATTTAATCATTTCCTTATTTTAGTTCCTTGAGAGAGATTAGCACCTGGGTTCCATAAGAAACTGGAAACCAAATTAAATACATGTACATAAAACTGTCCCCTCCCATTTTTGTCTTCCACATGTGCATTTTATCCATACACAAGTACTTTCAGCTGATTTTCCAGGTAACACTCCAAATTTATAGAATTAAGTTTCCTTAGGTGTAACATTCCAGCTAGTCCTTGTCTACCATCTGACTAGAGAGTTTAAATTCCCTAACATAATATATTTGGTGCTACACAGTGAACAGGAATAAAACAAGCATTCACTTCATTATTATTGCCTTGCTTCCTTTTGTAACATTTGAGATTATTACAAAGTTCCACAACTAGTCAAATGCAGAGAAAAAGTGTCTGTGAGATGCCCAGCTTTAACTGACCCCTCTACAATGGAACTGCTACACCTAACGCTCAAGGAATTTAGAGGAACAGGAAGCAGAAAGAACATTAATGTATCTCTCAGTTCTAACTAGCAAAGTTTCAGTGTTCAACAGATGGTAATTAACTCAGAAAGCTATAACTGGCTAATGCACAGACTAAGAGACTACACAGTGCTTGTCCCTGGGTAGGACACCTATATCAAACATCTGCAACTCAGGGCTCAAGGACTATTGTTAATGAAGGGGCAGAAAAAAAAAAAACTGTAAGAGCCAGGGAATTTGGAACACCCCAAGGAAACAGTTTTCTAGAAGGATGGGAGTTTGCTCATATGAACTTCCAGCAATGATGACGTTATGCACAAGACCCATGTGAGCTCAAACCATACTCAGCATAAAAATGGGGACATGAGTAAGAAGAAACCCCAACCTTAGCTGATAAACTATAGGCAAGTGATTTCTACTGGGAGATAGAGAGTTGATTTTCTTAAAGGGACCAGGTTGACCAGGCTCCGGTGGATGGACTCACACTGAGGTACATTTGAGGTCACAAACTTGGCTCAGTAGGCCTTAACATATATGACAGAATGCATGAAATCTTGGGGTGGTGGACTATGAAGATGTGCAGCTAAGGGATGAAGTTTAAATAGATCAAGAGTTATATGAAATTAGCATAAATTCAATAAAAAATAAAATAAAAATCAAAAGGGAGGAATGGGGATATGATGAGGAAAGACTGGTTTAGAGTAATACTTAAACACAGCAGAACAACTGTCAAACTCTACATGTCTATGCCTAATGTCTGTGCCTGCAGTTTTCCCTAATTTCCCTAGTTTCATAGTCCTCAATCTCTGGCATCCTGGAGTTTCCATCAGTAACTAAGATGAATCTTTACAACTTCATTCAAGAGTTTTTTGCAAGACTCTCCATAATCCCTATGGTCTTAGAACTTTTAGGCCTCTAAAACCAATACCGTGAGGACAATGTTGCAAACTTCTGCTGCCAGCTCAAGATTTATTCTGATGCTCTTGGACCACAGATGTAGTGGCTGATGGATCCCTTGGTAGCTGAATATGCAAAAATATTTTCTTTCTTAAGTATTTGTTGTCTAGTAGAGAATCGTCCCTGTGGCATTCTCTGTCCAGATCCCCTCCTTTCAGTAAAAATTGGGGTTTCATAAGCTGGTGCTCTTGGGGAAACTTTCCTACTGTACCAATGTAGAACATTAGGTTTCTAGCTAATGGAGCTAATATCTTCAATAATTATAGTCATTTGTATATCTTTTGTCTGCTTTAAATTTACGTATGCTACATTTTTTACTTAACTACACACTTTTCATATCATTCTGCTTGGTCTCATCATTTCTTAGATAAGAGTAAGCTTTAAGCATGGAACAGTCTATAGCCTACATTGCATTATGATTTCTTATACCTAGAAAATTAGTTCCATTAGTTTTTAATTCATCTTCACTTAAGTTCTCAGGACATAGGCAAAAGGCAGCCAAGTTCTTTACCAGAATGTAACACAAATGGCCTCTACCCTATTCCCAACAGAGTTCTTTTTAACTCTGGGCCCTCATGAGGTAAGCCACCACTGTCCCCAGTTCTTTGGGTATCACCTGAATTCCCTCTGGGTCTCCTGTGTGATCAGACAAACCATATAATATATTTTATGTGCATTTATTAATTTACAAAGGAATGAGTACCCAGTGCTTAGCCCTGCACCTCTGGTGGCATGGCTCAGAGCCTGCCATATCAGACTACCCCACGACTACCATAATCACTGCTAACATTCACTCACACCTCAGGGACAGTGATCTCGCCCCAGGCCCATAAGTGTTGGGCCATTCTGTCCCTGAGCTGCTGTGTGCAGCTGCGTGTTCCCATGGATCAAGTGCTTCCCCACAGCTCGCGGCTTCCCCATGGCTCGTGGCTTCTGTTCCAAGATGGCTCCCAGCAGCCCCCCAGTAGTCCACACACTGTGGCAGGTCCCATCCCTTGGAGGAACTAGCCAATTGGGAGACACTAGGTATCTTCTGATCTCCCACCAGTATGACACATTAAGCTCTGTTTATAATACTCTAAGGCCTTTCTAGCCCAGAGTTTGAAACTCTTCCACATTCCTTGCAGAAATTAGTTCCAAATGCTTAAGAACCACATGGTTAGGCTTACAAGAGTGATGGTCTCATTTGTAGTACCAAGTTTTGTTATTACTTTCTCATTGCCATGTCAAAAGCTGACAAAATCAACATAAATAAGGAAAGGTTTGTTGTGGCTTGCAGTTTGAGAACACAGTGCATCATGTTAGGAAAGGTATGGCCTCATGACTCAGCCAGTCACACTGCATCCAAAGAAGCAGGGAGCAGTAAATGCTAGTGCTTTGCTTGCTTTCTTCTTTTTATTCAGTTTGGAACCTTTTCTAGTTCGTTTCTATTGAATGATAAAACATTGATCAAAGACGACTTTACAGAGGAAAATGTTTTTTGTCTTAGACATCCCAATCACACTTCATAACTGAGGGAAACCAGAACATGAAATCAAGGAAGGAACCTACATAAAGTACCTAAAGCACAGACCAAGCTTATTCACTTGCTCCTCTGCCTGTGCTCAGCCTTCTTACTTATAGGACCCAGGACCACTTGCCCAAGAATGACATCACACACAATGGGCTGGGCCCTCACACATCACTCAACAAGCAAAAGAATGACTCATAGGCATGGCTACCAACCAACTCAATGGAGGAAATGACTCAACGGAGGTTTCCTTTTTCCAAGTACGTCAAGTTGACAAATGAAGCTTAACCAGGTTAGGACCTTAGCCCACATTTAAGGTGTGTGGATCTTCTCACATAAGTCAAAACATTGCAGAAATTCCTTCATGGGAAATCCCAGAAGTTTGTTCCTTGAGTAATTTTGGATCCTGACAAGTTGGCAATAAAAATTAGCCATCAGTCTTTTCCATGAATAAGTGACATCTTTGATATAATTTCCACACTCAACACTGAACTAAAGTTAAATTACTTATTTTAAACTTTATATTCTAGTCATCCTAAATATTTTCAGTTCTCTCACTGTCTTGAGGTATAATGGACTTTTATGTTCTATTGTCTGTTCTCTATCTCAGCATACTTTTGCTTTATCTGGGCCTCATTTGATGACCCACATTTGATGACTTTTCTCCAGGGAGCCACCCTGGATTCCTTCAGGGTAGGGTGGATCCCAATTCTTTCCCCACAGACATGAGTGGTTCATTCCATCACATCATGATTCACATTATATTCTGAATAATTATTTTAAGTCTGTAAACTCTAAGAAAGGGACTCATATCATTCAATTTTATGTTCCAAAAGTCAATCACAATTCCCACACCCGCATGGTACTTTAATTTGTTGGATGAGTATCTTAACAATAGTGGTCTAAATAATATCACAAGTACTTATTAATTTACAAGAAAAACTTCTAAAATGTATCTCTTGTCACTGTGACTAAATGTTTTATTGATTAGTTTCTACTGATTGTTGTGACTGTAAAGATGTAACTTAAGAAAGTAGAGGTTTATTTTGCTTCATGGTTTAACAGGATCATAGTAAGTAAGGCATGGATGGTAACAGGTGCCTCCATGACAACAGAACCTTGTATTAACAGCTTTCTCACATCTCAGGAGTACAGGAAGAACAGGCAAGACAGGAAACAGGGATAGTCTATAACCTCAAGGTCTATCCCCCAGAAATCTACTTCCTCTAAATAGGTCCTATCCCCTAAAGGTTCTGCAATAAGTTCATGCATATCTCGCAATACAAAATATATGTATCCCAACTTCAAAAATCCTTATAGTTTTTTTAAATCTAGCTATTTTTAATTGACGTTTTCCAATTTTTTCAGTATAATTTGATATTTAGGTTCCCTCTTCTATCTGCACCTCCAACTTTATATATATAATCTTCACCCCATACAATTATATATATATATAATTTATACTATATATATAAAATCTGCACCCCATCCAATTAAATATAAAATGTGTGTCTCCAAATGTCTTTTGTGGACTCATTCCCTGGAGCCTGGTTAACTTACCAAGAGTCCCTTGCTTGAAAGAGACTGTCTCTGCCCCCTCAGCAGCCATTTGTTGCCACAATTTCCTTATGTCTGGTTGGAGCTTCTTATCAACTTACTCATGCCTATACTGGGATTTTTCTGGTTTGAGCTTGCATGGGACTTGTGCATGTTGTCACAATCGATGTGAGTTCATTTGAGTAGCTGAACAGCTGTCTGGAAGACTTTATTTCCTTATGGTCATCCATCACCTCTAGCTCTTATACTTTTTCAGCCTCCTCTTCCACAATGATCCCTGAGTCTTGGGAGACAGAAGTTTAATATAGGTGTCCTATTTAGAGCTAAAAATTTTTCAGCCTCTTAGTCTCTCTCTGAATGTTCGCCAGTGGGTTCCCATGTTAATCACCAACTGTTGCATAAAGAAATTTCTCTGGTGAGAGTTGAGAGATGCATTAATATATGGGTATAATAATGTCACTTAAAGTCAGTTTAATATGGTAGTTACTTGATAGAAAACTAGTATTAGATTCTCCCCTATGTTCTGTGGCCTATCAAGTCTCAGGTTCCTAAGCCTGATATCAATGTCAGGTAAGGGGTCCATGCCCTTTGAGTTCTATTTCTCATTGCACATGAGGTTTCTCTTTTGGATAGGTTCTACTTGTTTGTTGCTTTCAAAATAATCCATATAGTACTGATTTTGCAGATTTGGAAGACACAAGGTTGAGAGGGTCATGAAATTTTGCTCCATGTTTTTGTGAAGCTGCTGAAGCCATGCAATGAGACACATGGCCACAGTCTATGTAAGGAAGCCCTGTGAGGCCACTGTATGAAGCTTTAAAGGTGAACTCTAAGGTACAGTTGCAATCTCAGGATGTTGGAGATAATAGGACTGCTGGACAATCGCTAAGGAATGCTGCAGACATAGAGCAGAACTGGCCCAAAAGAGAGGTTTTGTGTGCATCAGATGGCAGTGCTGGAATTAGTGGGCTCTCCAAGTCCTTGGGAACCCAGATGATTGTATTTTGAGTCCATGATGTTCGACATGCAGCTTCAAGATTTTATATTTCTCCTTCTGGGATTTCAGTCTGGTCATTCCTTGCTATGACTCCATCTTCCCTCTTTGCATTAGAACCTATACTTTGTGCTATTGAATATTAGAAGTATGTAACTTTAAAAAAAATGTGCCAGGGCTCACAGTCAAAAGAATGCTTTGATTCAGTAGAGAGTTTGAACATTTTAAACAATGTTGGAATTGTTTATTACCATGAAGATTTATGAATTTGGACTGGATGTATTTTTGTATTATAAGATGGCCATGAGACTTTAGGAATGAGTTGTAAGATTATAACACACAAGCTGACAACTGATTCGCTTTTGATAGTTAATGCTGATTGGCAATTGATATGATCTAGAGTTTTCTAGAACACAAGCTTCCAGGCATACCTGTGGGCAATTATTTAGATTAAGTTAACCTCTTGCCATTTTTATTGATTAATGTCCTGTATATCTCTCATCTCCAATATTCTGTAGGCTTGGGGCTGGAGCCACGGCTCAGCAGTTAAAAGTACTTACTGTTCTTTCAGAAGAATGCACATCAAGCAATTCACAACTGTCTGTAACTCAGGCTCTAGTAGTTGACCTCTTCTGGCCTACACAGTTACCTGGATATATGTGTGGACACACACACACACACACACACAATGAAATAAATCATTAAAACTGCATTATTCCAATATAAGAAGACTAAAGATAAAATTCTCCTTTAAGTGATACTGTGCTTATATTCCACAGCTTCCCATCAGCCACCCTTACTGATTGGATCTATGCCATCATTTATTCAAATTAATTTGGTCCCAGGTTAAGGGACCTGGATATGGGCTCCTGTAAATGGAATCTAAATAATACACGTAATGGCAGTAGTATTGATGGTAAGTATTCTTACCTTCCTACAGAAGATAAGAAGAGTTCAACATACCCAATGAATGATGTAAAAAAATGACCATAAGGTTCAGGTGGTCCTTTCATAGTAACACAGAAAAGAGGCAGTTTTAGCCTGATAGAGTGCGAGTGTGTTTACAGGAGGCACAATGAAATGCAGCACTCAGGTAGGGAGCCCACTTACCTATGGGTGGTACTAGCTCTTAGTGTAGGGCCAGGTTTCCCTTGAATTAATTCAGTAATAGAATACATTATAGTTAATTTAGCTTTTAAAATTAAGTATGTACTTAATACAGTTCTTATCTTTAAGCAGTTCTCCTTTCTGGAAAATGTCTTAAAATTTTGTATAAGCCTTAAGTAATGTAGGTTGACATTAAATTTATTATTATTATTATTATTAGTAGTAGTAGTAGTAGTAGTAGTAGTAATAGTCTTTTTGAGACAAGATTTCCCTGTAGCCCCAGAAGAATACATTTCCTTAAGTAGTTTATAAACATATAGTTCTAGCACAGAATTAAGTTTTATAATTATTTTAGAGTTTAAAGTACACCCAGAGTTTATTGTTACTCGGGCATGAATTTCATCACCAAAAGACAGACTCAAAATTGCTGGGGTTCATTACTAGTAGTGTACTGCCCTCTTGTGGTTAAGCACAAGTTTTTTGTTCTGGCTTATTTTCGAGGGAGGAAATATCAGTGAGATTTTGTTCATGGGATTTCTTCTTCTTCTTCTTCTTCTTCTTCTTCTTCTTCTTCTTCTTCTTCTTTTTTTGGTCTTTTTTTGAGACAAGTTTTCCATGTAGCCCCAGCTGGCCTGCTATGTAGACCAGATTGGTCTTGATCTCACAGAAATCTGTCTACTTCGGCCTCCCAAGTGTTGGGAATAAAGGCATGTGCCACCACAGCTCTTGTAACAAAGCTTTTCTAACATGAGTTCTGGGAATCAGACTCAAGTCTTCATGTTGCATTAGCAAATACTTTATTGACATGCCTTTTTTTTTTTTTGGTCTTTTTTTGAGACAGGGTCTCCCTGTATCCCCAGCTGGCCTGCTATGTAGACCAGATTGGTCTTGATCTCACAGAAATCTGTCTACTTCGTCCTCTGCAGTACTAGGACTAAAGATGTGCACCACCAAACCTGGCATGGGAGTTTTGATATCATTGATTTCATTTGTATTTGATTTTCCACTTAGTCTTCTTCATGCAAAAGTTCCATGTTTGCTGATATTGTGTTGAAAACAAAATTAAGAAAGATAAAGTTTGTGGAAATTTTTTTAAAATATTCTAAAAAATTACAAAACCAATCCTAATACAATTCAGAGCGAAATATCTACTCAAAAGGTTTTAACTTTTATTAAAATATACATCTTTAAATCTAGCACCTAGAAAGCAGAGATAGGCAGATCTCTGTGAGTTCAAGGCAACCTGGTCTAGATAGCAAGTTCCAAGCCAGCTGGGGCTACAGAGTGATCCTGTATCAAAAAGACCAAAATAATTTAATAATAATAATAGTAATAATAAAAAATTTAATTAACAAGATTCAGAGAGATTATAAGTGACATGTAGGCACATTCTTTTAGGCTTCCCAAGGAATAAAGTGGACAAAATTGGATGAATAATAGGTTGCAGAAGAGATAGGGAATATTCAAATACCACTATTTTTAATAACAAAGTAAAATAAGCTACTTTACAAATCTGGGAAGTCAAGACTCCTCTTTAAATATAATGGCTTAATTTGGGGAGCTCCCAACTCCTAGTGAAATGGAGTGCCAGAGGCAGATGGTGGGAGTTATGGCTTAAGACCCAAAGACTCAGAAAATCTGTACTGTTCTGTTAACAATGAACATCTGTTAATAATGAACATCTCTAGATAGGCTGACTAGATTCACCAGATGGACAAATAGTGGGGAATGGCTGGGGGTGCTGACAGTAGCAGGGGTATCAGAGTATAAGGGCTCTAGTTGGGGAAGGGAGGCTATGGGAGGGTGCCATCTGGGAAGTGGGTACATAGTTGAATAAGATGGTGTGGGATGTTCTGGGTGATATACACACCAAAAAAAAAATCAACAAATTTTTAAAAAATGTATTATATTTGAGGAGGAAGCATGGAAACTTATGTCATGTTAATTAGTAGAGGTGATAAACATTGCCATTGAAATCT